>NC_138370.1:131325280-131352802 GCF_054177405.1 Leptonychotes weddellii
AAAAAAAAAAAATTCCTTAGAACTACAAAAACTACCTTTGTATTTATTTTCTATTAAGGTAAACAAATGAGACAATGAAGAAAAACAAGCATTCTTTTCTATTAAAATTAAATTAATTTTTATTTTTAATTATAAAATAATACATGCTCATTGTAAAAATATGAAAAATAAGGTAAGTGTGAAGAAATTAAAATTAGTCCATAATTCTGAGATCCACAAATAGTGGGTGGGCCTTTCAGACTTTTTTTTTTTTTTTTTTTGGTAATTGTTAGAGATGTGTATGTTTTCAATCTAACAAGTAATACATAAATAAATGTTCCATAAAAGAAATTCAAATATTATTACAGAAAGCATTGAGAAATCCCTGGGATCATGATTTGAACCAAAGGCAAACGCTTAACCAACTGATCCACCCAGACACCCCTCATGTCTAGGTTCTTTATAGTTTTTGTTTTGTTTTGGTTCGGTTGTTTTTGGCAGTTGCATATAATACAGAATTTCTATTATATTTTTAATTGGCTACTATAGTGATAAAAATATTCTTGATTTATATATCTTGAACTAGTATCTATCAAAAGTATTAAAGATCTTGTTGATCTTAAGGCTTTCTATGTAAATGATCATCTTATAAGGTTTTCTTATCCATTTCTTATGTATCTTTTTGCTTTTTCATTTCTTTGCAATTGATTGGGATTTTCATGTTGAGTAATAATAGTGATTATGATCTACCTTGCCTTTTCAACATCAAAGGGAACACTGGTAATGTAATGTATCTGTGTTATGTATGGTGTTTGGCCTGGATTTATTTTATATAGATTTTTTGAGGTTAAAGAAGTTGCTTTCTGTGGTAGTTTATATACAATTTCAACTTGATTATTCTTGAACTTGTTCTCCAGAATGCATTTCTCCTATATAGCTCAGTTAGAATTGGCTGAAGGAGGAATATGCTTAGAAGTTGGGAGTAAAGTGAAGTAGCTAATACCCTATGCAGGTCAGTGTATTAGATGTGGAGACAGAGAAAAGCATTAAGTGCTGGTAATTTTCATGTTGCTTTCACTTCTGCTTCACATCCAATTCTCCTTGATTGCTGACCATGTAGATCAACTGCAGTTCCAGACCTACCACCTGATTCTTGGTTGGATCCACTTACTAGCTTCCCATATACCTAGCCATGAACCTTCCATTCCCTTACATGCATACAGTTGGCAGAGATTCTGGATTCAGTGTGTTAGCTTAAAAGGCTATTAAAGGCTCTAATAGGTTAATTGCTGACTGAGACCAAGATACGAGGTGACCCACATTAAATTCTTTTGGCATGCCAGAAATTCTTCGTATACAACAGAGGAAAATACACAAAGGTAAACAGAGAATCAGAGCTGGAATGGATTTATTATGTAAGAGTTGCTTACCCTCTTCCTAATTATATCCTATAGGAAGTTGAATAGAATATTCTCTTAACAAAGGCTTTGAGAAATATATTGGAAATAGAGGAAAGACATCCTTTAACAACCCTGTAATGGCTATTCTCTGCAGAGCAGGAATAACAGTGAGAAATACTGCCATTGAAATAGGCAAGGACCATGTGGTAGTATTAACTCATTAGAGACATGGTGGGTGTGATTACCATAATGAATTTACAGAGATCATTTGCATTGGCTAATTGATCATGATGTCCTTGGACTGCAATAAATGGGCAACCCACTAAAAATTTCATTGATTTGTAGCAGTAGAAAAGCTCAGTATAGTTGAACAGAAGTCTGATTTGGATCACAAAAGGGTCACCACATACCTTTCAAGAGCTGAGCCAGTTCACAGACCCATTATCTCTTAATTAAGAAGAGGAGAGATCCTTCTGAGGAAGGATCTTGATTTACCGCAAATTTTAAATCTCCCTTCTAACCTTCCCTAAATGACTTGTGGTCATATACCAGGATAGCTCTGTATTGAAAAAGTGAAAATAACCAGACTCAGAGAGGTTACTGGACACTGGCCCTGATGTGATTCTAATACTTGGTGACTCCAACATCTTTGTGGTTCACCAGTCAGACTGGGTGCCTATAGAGGTCAGAACATTTAATGAAGGTTTAACTTCTGGTTAAACCTTCTGGTCTGGAAGCCTCCTCAGTATCTGCAGTTTGTGTGTTAAAAGTTGACTGATCATTTACTATCTCAAAATAGTCAAGACCACAAATGGTACAGACCCTTCAGGAATGATAGTATGGCTTATCACACTAGGCAAGGAACCATGACCAACAGAGATAATTGCTGAGAGACAAAAGAATATGCAATAGATGTTGGGAGAAATTATAAATATCACTTCACTTATGACCAAATGAATAGCTAGAGAAAGGAAACTTTGGAATATGTCAGTATCTCTTCCTTAATTTGGTGTTAACCAATTATGTTTTCTTTTTCTCTTCCCCTATCCCCTACCCCCATCTCCTGTTGCACTACTATCATAAAATACCTCACTGTTTAAGTTACAGGATATCAAAAATAGAATGCCACTCAACCACAAGAAAAATGAGTCATCACTCAAAGATGGATAGAGTGTTATGTGGAAGTTTTGAATCATCTTTTGAAGAGAGGGTTTGTATGCCTTCAGTTGAATGAGAGCTGGTTACTTCATGTTGGGTAGAAGCATGATTTAGCTATAATTTTTATTTGAGCATTAAATGTCGTTAAAAGATGTGTTTATGAAAATCAAATTGATTAGAATGGACAATACTTTTTGGAATTTTGTCAAATTAATTTGTTAGAGTTGACCAAAAGAAAATTTGGGGTGAATTTTAGAAAGTGAATGTGAAGGCAGCTGTTACTGTCTGAAGTTGTCATGGTTAAGTGTGGTCACATACAGACATAAAAGTTGCCAGCAAACTCCAGCTTGTCTTCAAACTCCCCCACCCACATGCAGCTTTTCTTCCTAACTGTTGAACCTATTGACCAATATTGGTCCCATGTCCTTCACCAGATGCTTGGCAGTGGCCCACAGGGGTGGTTCCTCATAGAGAGCGCTCCAAAAAACTTTCCTTAATAGTCTCATTTCAGCAGTGAGA
The DNA here is from genome assembly GCF_054177405.1 of Leptonychotes weddellii. Lineage (NCBI taxonomy): Eukaryota > Metazoa > Chordata > Mammalia > Carnivora > Phocidae > Leptonychotes > Leptonychotes weddellii. The sequence continues at coordinate 131,328,337 of NC_138370.1, forward strand.
TGAGCTAGGTATTTAAGATTTTCTGGTTGATGACTACTCCTATCGTTCAACTTCCTCCCTAGAACTTCAATATCTAGGGCCTCTGGCAGTTGCGCAAGGTCAAATTTCTATAATAAATCCCAAATCCTGTAAATTAGGGTGGTTTTTTTCTCCTTCATCGAACACTGATTTAAACACTTTCTATGCTGTGTCTGTTAGCTATTGCTGGGCAACAAACACCCTAAAACGGAGTGACTTAGTTGCCAGCAAGTTCCAGTTTGTCTTCACATTCCTCCATCCATATATAGCTTTTATTACTTCTTAGGTATCAGAAATAGGACAGCTGGTATCTCTGATCTGGGTTATGATCAACTGACCTGTGTTAATGGGAAATTTTGGGGCTGGAGGTTAGCTGGTCTGGAAGGCCACAGCCAAGACAATTCAGTTGTGTTCACATTTCTTACATCCAATAGCATGCTAGACTGAGCTTTTTCTCATAGTAATGGTAGGGTCTCAAGAGATAGCTAACCTAGGCTTGTTCTCTTAGTGAAGACAGACGAAGGAAGTAGAAAAGCTCAAGCACTCTTTTGAGCCTCTTCTGTGCATCAGATCTGTTAATGTCCTACTGCAGATAGCATAGAAAGCCATAACCAAAATCAGAGGGGGAGGGCATCATATATTTTCAAGGAAAGGAAGCATGGATAAAGGGAGATTATTAACTGGGGCCATCAATGATAACAATTCACCACAAATGTCTGTTTTTTTCATATATGGCTTTATTCACAAAACAAAGTATCAAATATGTTAATGGACAAAGTTAAAAGTTGATATAATTGTTGACAATATTTGCAACACACAAAATCAACAAATTGCTTTGAGAATGTGTAGGAAGCATTTAATACATCTAAAAATCACACAATGGAAAAATGAGCAAATAAAAAATTAATAAAGCATAAACCAAAATACCAAATAATCATAGATGTTTAGCTTTATTGGTAGTAAATACACAAAAATTAAAATAATAATGAGATACCATTCCATAGACATGATTGGCAAAAACAAAAAGTATAAGTCTGATAATAATTATTGTCAATATAAATGAACATAATCTTAAATCCATTCCTTTAAGCATTTGAGTGAGGAAAATAAGTAAACAGAATCTCGTGTGTGTGTTTGTGTGTGTGTGTGTAATTATACATAAGTGAATGCTTTTGGGGAGGAAAAATGAATAGTATATGAACTTAGCATTAATTTTAAATTGTAATTAAATTACACAAATATGCACACGCATAAATACATGTACACATGCACAAGTGACCAAGAATTATTTTTTTATTTTATTTTAAGAGAGGGAGAGAGAGAGAATGTGCTCATGAGTGTCGGAGGTGGGAGGAAGAAGGGGTGAAGAGGCAGAAGAAAAAGGAGAGAGAGACTCTTAAGCAGGATCCTGCTCAACGCAGAACTGAGCCCGGAGCTTGATCTCATGACCCTGAGATCTTGATCTGAGTCAAAATCAAGAGTCTGATGCTTAACCAACTGAGCCACCCAGGTGCCCCTGGCCAAGAAGGATTTAAATAAGCTGGTGTGCTAACAATTCAAGGTTACAATCAATCCTAGGTCATGTATCTAATTTCAAAAAAAACGGTGCTTGTGGTACCCAACCTCCAAAGTGGTCCTCAGTGACCCTTACTCCTAGTATGCATGCAGTTGTATATTCTCCCTTTATATTAAATAGACCTGACCCATATAACCAGTAGGATATTATGGATATCAATAGGATAGAATATTTCATACAGTGATTGTATGACATAAGCCTAAGTATGAATTTGTTACACATTAATTTGTGTTATGACAGCACCCTATTTCCATATATAGAAAACTGTATTAGCTATCAATTGCTGTATAAAAATTTATCTCAAAACTTGGTAGCTTAAAACAACCATAAGCATTTATTAGCTTAGTTTTGTGGGCCATAAATTTGGGATTGGCATAGTTGGGTTGTTCTGGTTTGGAGTCTCCCCTTCACAAGCAAGATGCCAGCAGGGGCTGCAGTTCTCTGAGCCTTGACTGGAACTGGAGGCTTTGCTTCCAAGATGGCTCAGTCACTTTGCCGTCAAGTTCGTGCTGGCTGTTAGCACAAAAACTGTTTTTCACCTTGTGAACCTTTCTATAGGGCTGCCCGTGTGTCTATAAGCCATGGCTCTGGCTTTCTCCAGAATGAGTAATCCAAGAGAGAACAAGTCATAAGCCCCAATGTCCTTTATGACAGCCTCAGAAATCACACATCATTTCCTCAATTTCCTGTAGGTTACTAAGGTTACCCCTGTTCAATTTGGTAGGGAACTAAACAGGATATCACTAACAGGACATGAGGTACATTGAGGACCTTCTATGCATGGGTTTATTTCTGGATTCCTTATTCCATTCCATTGGTCCACTAGTCTACTTCCACCAATGCAATATTATTTTAATTAACATCAATAACAAATATACATTTCTATCTGGTAGGACAAATACTTCCTCTTGTTTCTTTTTTTTAATGTGCATTTATTTTGCCTTATGAGTTTTAAAGCCAAGCATAATTTTCCATAAAAAACTCATTTGGGGATTTTGATTAGAATGCAATTGAACTGATATATTAACTTACGGAAAATAAATGTCTCTCCAATATTGGACCTTCCCATTCATGATCATGTATGTTTCTTTTAATTTTTTTTCTTTTAAAAAATATTTGTATTGAGGGGCGCCTGGGTGGCTCAGTTGTTAAGCCTCTGCCTTCGGCTCAGGTCATGATCCCAGGGTCCTGGGATCGAGCCCTGCATTGGGCTCCCCGCTCAGCGGGAAACCTGCTTCTCCCTCTCCCACTCCCCCTGCTTGTGTTCCCTCTCTCACTGTGCCTCTCTCTGTCAAATAAATAAATAAAATCTTTAAAAAAACATTTGTATTGAGTTATAATTGAAATATAACATTATATTAGTTTCAGGTGTATAACATAATGATTCAATATATATATAAATTATTAAATGATCACAATAAATCTAGTCAACATCCATCACCAAATATAGTTACACAAGTTTTTTCTTGTGATGAGAATTTTTAAGATCTATTTTCTTAGCAAATTTCAAATATGTAATACATTATTAGTAACTATGTACTGTGTGATTCATCAACTATGTACAGTGTGAATAATCACACATTACATCTTCAGGACTTATGTATTTTATAACTGGAGATTTGTACCTATTTCAATTATTTTAACATTTTTTAGTAAAATTGATGTATTTTCTTACCGTAATCTCACAGATTTCTTGTTATGGTTATTCTTATGTACCTTATAAATTTGTTTCAATTGTGAATAGGACAATTTTATAAAAAATTTAGTATATTTCTTTGTTGCTGCAAAAAAAGAAGTTCTTTTTTTCAGTATTGTATCTCATCTACATTCACATTATGGAATTCTTTCATTATTTCCAACAGTAAATTGATGTCATTTATCTTATTTCCTTTTGATCTATACATCTAAAATATAAAGCAAATTTCCTATATCAAGTGCCCACTGATAAAGTCTTCTAAATTCAGTTGTAGTACGCAAGTGGCCTGTTGTGATAGAACTAGAAATAGTCTATGTGACTATATTGGTCACAAATAATTATCAAACATAAAAGACATAACAAGAGACACAATAATTTGCCATTACTTTCTCTATTATCTCTTTTTATTTCTTTTTTTTAAGAGAATTGATTTTTTTAAAAATTTCCTTAAGTAATGTCTACACCCAATGTGGGGCTGAACCTATGACCCTGAGATCAAGAGTCGCATGCTCTACCAACTGAGCCAGCCAGGCACCCCTTTTTATTTCTTTTATAAGATCTTATTTTAAATGTGAATGAATAGCTAAGTTTTTAATTTAGGATGCATGTTTTTAGTGCTTTATCTTTGGAAGGCTGATTAGCCAATAAACCAACATTCATAAAATATTTATTATGTATCTTCCAAATTAAGAATGTACATAGTTTATAGGAAAAACAAATGATCAAAGTTATTTATTATTTTGACTAAATTTTCTTTGGTGCAAAGTTCATATGTTAACCCATTTGGGATAAATTGATAATAAATTCTAAAATTATGACTTATACACTGCAAAATTTATACCCATAATCCCCTACAAAACTGTGCTTTAAGAGCTGATATTTGTATATTTCCAAACCTTTGGTGGTAGGCTGAAAAAAAAAATCAGTTGAATTAGGCAAAAATAAGGTCATGACAAATTAACTCTTTGATTCTAATCAATGTTGGTCCAGCTTCTTGAATGTTTTTTTTCCATTCAGACAAGGTGATTTTCATTGGTTAAGACAGCTTTTCACTGGGTTAGCCAGATTTTGTCTCCATTCTTCTCTTATGACATATAATTGGCATATTTCAGACAGACATATGGTGCACAGCTGCATGGTCCCATTTTTGAAAGCTGGCATACCTCTTCTTCTATTTTGTTCCTTTGACTCACTTCTAGAACTCTTGATGTGAGTTCCCAGTTTCTTCCTTTAAAATGATAAAAGGAAAAAAAAAAGGTATTTTATCATATATTTAATATGTAGGTAATAAATAGGTATACAATCAAATTTTCTCAAAATAAAGTCTTCAAATCAGAAATATTGAATTTCCTCAATACAAGGAAACTTAGGAAATTGTTTAGGCATGAGGATGAAAAAGAAAAGATCAAGAACTTGGATAGTCAGAGAGGTCTGGAAACAAATCCAAGTTGTGGATGAATGAATAACTTGAGAAACTAATGTAATGTTTCCTCATGCCAATCTGGCTTCTTTCCACAGTGTTAAGGTATGTGAGACATTAAGCCATTTCTACTTACTGGCTTTCTCTTGTGCAGCATTAGTTCTAGCATGCCAATTAGAATAGTCAACAGATCTGAGATTTAAAATGTTCTGGAATAAAATTAATTATTCCAGAAGAAAAATAATGAAACTTAGATTTGTAAATCTTAGAAGTAATATTGTACCTTTTCAGAGTCCTGGTGCTCAAAAAATATTTAAAGCTTCCCTTAATACTTGTTATAGAAAGTAATGATTCATTTGTGTTAGGAAAGTCTTTGGGTTAACTTGCACAGTTTGAGAGAGAGAGAGAGAGTGAGAGTGAGAGAGAGTACATGAGATTTCACACATATCATGTCTTAAGTGAAGTTTGGTAATACACAAATTGCATCAAACCTGGAGAGATCTGGTAAAGAGGAGAAAGAGAAACGCAGCTGTGACCTCGCATATTGACACCCTAAAACCAGGTAAGTGGACAGAACCAGGAAGGATAGTATTCTGCTCAGAGGATACCAGCATGGACAGATGACCAGATAGTTCCTAAACACAAGAGCACTACATAATCACCTTGGCATTAACTCCACTTTCAGAGGAAAAAAAAGGAGAAGAAACTACAATTTACTGAGATTCTCACAGGGCAGAATCAAGACCTCAAAATTGAATCTATGTTCAGTCACAGAAGAGGTAACATCATGATTCTTACACAGCACCTTGTGGATGAAATATGTGCCTCTTCCAATGCAGTTTTGGTGTTTGGTCTCAGTACTCTCTCTACCCAGGTGTTAATGTGTTCTCATACTACTTTAGATCATATTTGGGCCACTGAGTTAAAGTCTAAGCACACTTTTTTTTTTTTAGAATATACTGAATGGTTTGGTTATCAAAAGTTAGGTAAATGTGTTTTAGATCCAGAATGGTAAGAGAGTGAGGGGCGTTTGTTATAAATGTAGAGTTTTATGTACAAAATCCCACGTATAGTTATTCATATTTTCTTTGTTAATTCATTGGTGAGATTTGCAAAATTTACAGACTGCTGTATTTTAGGGAATGGAGCAAGAATAATAGAGAAGGCAAACATTGTCTCTGCCATTCCAGAACTTGTAATTTAATGAGCAAAACCAGAAAACATGTATGTTAAAAATGAAATCTAACACTCATAGACTTGTTAGTTATATGAAGATGTGAGAGGAAAAGATGTGAGATTTATGAAATGGAGAATAACCTCTTCTTTAAAGGTAAATATGGAACTAATTAAATGGTTAAAGATTAAATGCTTAAATAATGAAAAGAAGCCTGACTAGAGAAGTTTTGATGAGCCTCAAAGCTTATATGATTCTGGGAGCCCTATTTTTAAAACAGAATACTAAATTATAATGATAAAATTAGGTTTAGGTGGCTAGTGCAATTGCAAGGTTTTGAAACATGTTTCATTCCTTTCAAGCAATTTGAAATATAGTATTTCAATCACATGGGTGATACCATGTAGAGCTTTTGGTTAAGTAAACAAATGTAGATTTCTATCAAAAATTCAATGAGAAACCATTAAAGCGACCAATTTTGTAGCTGACTAAGAAGTAGGATAAAAAGTATATAAGAATTCAAGTGCAGTCTGAGCCATGGGTGTTAAACAAATGAGAAATGATAGTGGCTTGGTCTGCAATGACAAAGCACAAATGAGAATGAACCCATGACTTGTGGAGATAGTGGTGACAGAGTTTGCTAGAAGATCAAATGCAAGTAATAGAAGCAAGTCCTGAATCAAGAAAGATTTCTAGGAGTGGTGGCCTTTACTAAAATGGAAAGACCAAGAGAGGGGTAGTTTTGAGAGTTTATTTTAAAATCTATTGAACATCCATGTTGGCAGCTACCTCAAAAAGTCAGGATTGTGATGGTTGGAGAAGAAAAAGCTTGTGTTATCCATGGGAGGAGGTCAGCATTATCCAAAAAGTTTAGTATATTTCAAAAAGCTACTCAAAAGGGTGCAGATATTTGAAAAGGGTCAATATTTACCCAGTACATTTTAAAGCAATCACTTTTCTGAAATTTAGCAATTGGTTTTTTCTCCTGTTATATGGGGCAATCTTTTCATCAGAGTCATCAATAAGAGAAAAGGCCATGTGCGCTCAACTGGTAGATCAACACATGTGATTATAACATTGCTCAAGATATACTTGATGAGATCCCAAAGAGAAGAGAAGAAGCTATTCCCAGCTGACCCATCGTTGGCTCATTGTAGGTTCTCAAAAGTTATTTGATGTGCTCTTAGAGATCACAATGTGGGAACCCTTTCCATGGATGCTCCTTCAGATTTGCTACTATGACAGATGCTAGTATTAGAGAACTGTGGACTAGGAGGAGAAGCACATAAGTACACAGACAATATAACAAATAAAAGAAAGAGCATAAAGGCTTTTATGATTAAGCACTTTGGAGAAGGATGCAACCAGAGTGGGAGATCAGACAAGACTTTTTGGAGAAGAGAATGCCTATGTTGAGTCTAGAGAACAGCTAGTAATTAAGGAAGCAAAAAAAAAAAAGTTCATTATCAGCTCTGCTTGGCCACTTACAGTAGCAGCACTAACTTACTCAATTTGTCTCTGGAAATTTCAGGGGAAAGGCCTTCATTATGTTGAGGCTAAACAAAAATCTGTTTCTACTTAATTTTCATCCATGATTGCATTTCTGCCTTTTGCAGCTGTTCTACATGTGTCTACTTCCTCTCACTTGACAGGACTTCAAGTTTTCTCTTTCAAAGGCTATTATCCCAGTTTCTTAAACTATTTTTCAATAATGCAGTTTTAGAACATTCACCATCCTAATCACCATCAGCTGGGCACACTCACTTTCTACAATGTTCTTAACTTATGACGTATAAATTAAGCACACCATTCAAGCAGTATTTAAAACACCAAGAAGAATTAAGGCAGAACTATTTTGTTTTTAGAGTATTAAAAACAACCATTCTAGTAGCTCTAAAGTGGTGGTTTCCACATAATCCATAATTTGTGCAATCAGACACATTTGTGTTTTATCAAAGGTTTCCATAGTTAGGCAGTATGTTAAACACACTTAGAAGGTAGATTTATTACTCAATAGATTTTATGGTTCCTTTGCAACCATTAGCATCTATTGTGTGAATGTGAGTTTTGGCAAACTACATGACTACAGTGAATAGAGCATGCACATTATCAAGGTCTCCATGCAATTTCTTAAGAACCTAATTATGTGTATCTAGCAACAGCAACCGCAACAAAACAAAAGAAGAGCTGGACATACATGTGTCCTTTAAATAACTGAATAGTAAGGCCACAGTGCCTTAATCTAATTTACCTTCAAAAAGGAGCTTAGATTTAGAACAATGATTCTAAAAAGAGGGTGGGGAGAAAAGGTGTAACAGAACTAACAGTGAGCAGAAAGGAATGATAAAACTGAATAATTTGTAAGACTTTTTTCAAGCTCCTCACATACTTAAATCCTGAGATTCTGACCATAATTGACTCTTCAAAATTTGATGGGGAGTAACATATATAATACGGAGGCTTTTTTTTTTTTTTTCTTCTGCCAAGTTCTTCTTTTTTTTTTTTAAGGAAAAGAATGAGAAAAATAATGAATTTTAATTAAACTCATCAATTTTGTGCCTCTTCCACCAAATTATTTGATAAAGTAGTTTTGTTCTTTTGTTGTGTTCTGTCTTGTTTTAATTTACATGGGTACTAGGTATAGGCTAGGCTGGAGTGATCAAGAAATACAGGAGGAAATGTGGAAGGCTCCTGAAGATCAAGTATAAAATCAGAGCTCTTCACATATCTGTCAAGAATGGCTGTCCAAATATTTTTCAAGTGTACTGAGACTTTCTTGTCTACTGAACAGCGCAAAGGGTTGTCTCAGGGAAATGCTCATTTGAAGGGTGATGTGAGGAGACTTGTAATGATATAAAGTAGAACTTGGAGAGCCACAGCCTATTAGCAAGGCTGGAGAAGGCAAGAACTGCTTTAGCCTCATACCTTTTACTCCTAAACTACTGTTACCCGTTGTTTTAAACAAGGACAATGTATCTCACTTCCCAGGGGAAAAAAAAAAAAAAAAAAAAATATATATATATATATATATATATATATATATATAAGCTGCCAAGTGGAAATTCTTTAGGCTTTTTGCTGGCAAACTACAAATGTACATGTACCATCAACCCCCACCTGGTTTCCTATTACAAAAGAAGTGCTGCTTTCTACCTAAGGTTAATTTCTCCACTTGTGCTCTGCATCCCATCCCTTCTGGGTTTTTGGAGACAATACTCCATAAACAACGACATGTACCATGCTACAAATTATTTAAATGAAGACTGACTGACTGACTGAATGAATGAATATAACCATGTAGAAGATTCTCATTGCTCAAGTACATGTGCATAAAAAGGTCTTCTTCTATTTCCTAGAGCCCTTACCTTCATTGTTTATTCAAGTATTTGAGGCTTAGAAAGGGAAACAAATTTGCATTTTCTACCTATGCAGGTTATTCTTTTATGCAGATAGATTAAAGTACTTCAGTCACATCATCTTGAATTTTCTGAGACAAGACTCTTTATATATAATCAATCATTCTTGCCTTCTTTGAAAGAGAATAGGATTACGCTAATTATTCGACTCTCCAAGTGGCTCTTCTTTTTTGCTTGACTTTTAAGGATAGTAACTCAGGAGACACAGGCTCAGGAGGCTGGGATGGGGGAGGGCGGGCATCAGGTTATGGGGAGAGGGGGAGAAATAATAATGGTTATTGAGTAATGTTTTCATCTGTAATATGTGACCTGATGTGGGGGAAAAAAACAAACAAACACTGCTTATTCTCACCTGATCCTACATTACTCACTCAGAGACCAGGTCCCTTAGAAGGGTTATACATATACATAACCTTACAGTGGGCTTCTGCCAAGGAGGGAAAAAGGAAAAAGGTTTTCTGGTTTCTACCTCACCCCCTACCCTATAAAACAACAACAAAAAAAAAAGAAAGAAAAAGAAAGAAAGAAAGAAAGAAAGAAAGAAAGAAAGAAAGAAAGAGAGAAAGAAAGAGAGAAAGAAAGAGAGAAAGAAAGAGAGAAAGAAAGAGAGAAAGAAAGAAAGAAAATTGAGGACTTGAGCCATTATCTAAATGAAACGATTGATTTTTCATTTTTAGATATGTATTAGTGTTTCAGTTTTATTTCTAATATGGATGAAAAAGGGCTGTAATTAGTAAACAGCCATATTTGGAACCTCAAAAAATAATAGATAATATCAGTATAGTTTCTCTTTTGTAAGTGGATATTTAAAACATTTTTTCTCAAACGTTTTTACAAGGCATATCACAACCAGATAAATTCTCATTAAGTTGTTGGAACGATGCCTTATTTATACACATTTATCATCATTGAAGACTCTAATTCCAGACTAGAAAAAGAAAGTATGTAGTTTCTCCATAGGAACACTCACTCTGAATAGGTAAATTCTCAAGGAAGGAAGCACATTTTGATATTACATTTCATTCTTGTAATAGTCCCATCTAAAGAGTTTATTTTTTTTTTTCTTTTCTTTGATTTTACTCCATATAATTTAGGGGTCTTGAGTTGTTGCAGGTATATGCTTGTTTGCCTTCTACTACTCTATTTTGTAACTACAAATTATTGATAATAATATGAAAGATCCTTGTTGATAAAAATATAAATACACTTTGGGAAAGACGCAATTTATTTTAACCTTAAAAAAGACTATTCTAAAGATTATATTTTATTACACTTCAGGTTATGAGACAATTTTTTATCTATAAGCAAATTCCAAACAGCATTATTAATCGCCTTTATACATATATGTTCTACAGATTTTCCTTTGAATCTGTTTTTACCTCTTACGTTTTCCTCATTAGTTAATGAGCTAAAGAAATTTCTTATTGGTAGGAGCATCAGGATTTTACTTTTTTGAAAATTTTACTTCCTCAACACACAAATAAATGTATTCAAGAATCTAAAAATCTCTATTGCACCCTAATAGGGTTATACCTTTTCTCATAAAATTATTGATAAATAATGTGTAAATAAAATTCAGGCTTCTGGCTATGAAAATAATAGTGTATTTTCCATGGCATGATGGATATTGTATCACACATCACTGTAAATATCATGGGGAATACTGGAGTTCTTATAATCACTGTCAATTACATTTCAAAAATAAAGTAATAAAGATGACTGTATAAACAAAGAATACTTTGGAAGATTTGCATTTACTGGTATGACTTAATTCTTTTTAAAAGTGTGATGAATTATTTACATAATAATTGGAATTGTATTTGGCATAAAATTGATGACTAAAGGTCTGAAAAAGTCTTGAAAGAAAATATGAAAAAAAAGTGATAGTCTTGGGACTCAAAGGGAAGTTACAAATTGAAAGATTATAAATGTTACTATTCTGAGTAATAATTCTTTAAATGTTATAAACTCTCTTCCATACCACTGGATACATATTCAGGGGGAGACGATTTTGTTTAGACTGTGATCTAGGTATTTTTGAAATAACCGCACATTTACATCTTCATCTGCTGAGGAGGAAACTGCCATATGGAAGGACAATGTTTCTCAAAACAATATAGATCTTTAGGTTAACATTTTACATTGAATTTTTCATACCTTAAAACTAAAATCTATCTTCATCAAAGTTAAAATCCTCTCCTTTATAGGACTATACCCCATTCAGGGCCATGGTGAAGCAGGGTCCTTTCACTGAGATTTCATTCCATCATCCCACCACATCAGGGTGATATAAATTATAGAGAAGATGCTTTCCTCCCCTTATTAGTATGAAACCTAAAAGTTAAGATCTACAAACTTTTCTGTTAATTTAAGTTTCCTTCTCTGCTATTTTTCCGTAGTAGGTAGATATCCACTGCAACCTTAAAGATTCCTGAAAAGGGCAAAACAAGCTCTGTTTCTCTTATTTTTATGACATATTTTGACCAATGAAGTGTCCTTACTGTAACATATTCTGAACAGCAAAGGAAATAACCAAATTGAAATTTTATTTATTTCTGTTTATAACTTTTAAGTGCAATGACAGTTTGTTCCATAGACCCAGCATATCAGCATCACCTGTGAGTTTGTTAGATATGCAGATTCCTGGGCCACTCCAAGCCCTATTGAATCAGACTGTCTGGTGTTGGGCCCAGGAATCTGGAATTTAGTAGGCCCTCCAGATATGTATTGTCACATTAAAGTTTGAGAAACACTGCTTTATTTATTTTTTATTTTTATTGTTATGTTAATCACCATACATTACATCACTAGTTTGTTGTTGGTTTTTTTTAAGATTTTATTTATTTTTTCGACAGAGAGAGACACAGCGAAAGAGGGAACAGAAGCAGGGGGAGTGGGAGAGGGAGAAGCAGGCTTCCCGCCCAGCTGGGAGCCTGATGTGGTGCTCGATCCCAGGACCCCGGGATCATGACCTGAGCCGAAGGCAGACGCTTAATGGCTGAGCCACCCAGGCACCCCTACGTCATTAGTTTTTGATGTAGTGTTCCATGATTCATTGTTTGTGCATAACACCCAGTGCTCCATGCAGAACGTGCCCTCTTTAATACCCATCACCAGGCTAACCCATCCTCTCGCCCCCTCCCCTCTAGAATCCTCAGTTTGTTTTTCAGAGTCCATTGTCTCTCATGGTTCATCTCCCCCTCCGATTTCCCCCCTTCATTCTTCCCCTCCTAAAGCACTCAGGGATCTTGTTAAATTCAAAGTGTATTTCAGTAAATCTGAGGCTGAGCTTCAGATTCTTCATTTCTAAACCCTAACTCCTGAGTTATTGGTCTGTGGACCACATTTTGAATAGCAAGTTCCTACAAAACCATGGTGAACATCTGAAATTAATCTGATCTTGGACACTGACTTGAATTTGCTTATTTGTTTGTTATGTGTTTATTTGGATGTTAAAACCAAGAAAATTCAGAAAAGCTTTTGAAACGAAGACCCCGAAAGATATACGAAACTTGTTGAAAAGATTATCAAAAATCTGTAGGTGTCCTCAGAGTTTGCTTAAGATAAAAAAACCTTATACATTAATTGAGTAGGGATTTGAGGTATCATTTCATCAATAAGAACATGAAAAGTATTGTCAAAAAGTAGCTGAAATGGGTATTTTACAAAGTATAGTGAATTCCAACCCTATTTCAAAAGCAAAGGCCCCATTTTGATGTATATGCATTGGACTACTGTTGCCACATGCCATGTCAAATTGCCTACAATGATGCTAGCATGCAATTATTGATTTATCACCACTGTCAGGGGCACATAGCACTCAATCTTCAGTGAGGTAGCACCACTCTAACCTTTCCTGTTGGTGATTTAGACATTCTCGTTTCCTTTCTATTTTGTTAATTCAAACCATGCCTAGATGGGTTGTCATAGCATGTATTTGCCCTCCACTGTCACATAATAGTTCTAGCTCATCCAAACATCTTACATCTCTTTCAGGATTCTCAGCTCCCACTTGCATGATGTACTGGTGACCTTAGCTTCATTGGTATTCTGTGAATGTCAGAGATATGCTTGCCTCAGCTGCCTGGGCCCTGGTGAGCAGGTGGAAAAATGACCAGTTGAAAATGAGTTGTTAAGACCACTACAGTGAAAAGATTGATGCAATTAATTTTTCATTATGCACAGTGTCTGCAGATTCTAATCAGTTTGGATTGTTCCTCCTTTAAGGCACAAATAAAATGCAAATGGCTTTGGAATGAAAGGAAGCATTCTTTATGGTATAGACTTCCCAAAGCTGTAAAGTGGCTCAGGACTAATCTTTGGTGTTAGAAATATTTTATGAATTAGGCCCTGGCAGGCTAATGTAAGTTCTTTCTGAGAAACCCAAGCTGTAGCAACTACAGGAAGCAGCTTGAAAGGTAGATTTCAAGGGCACAGACAACAAATGGGAATGAGCCTTGAGGTAAACCTTCCTGGATTGAAAAGAGAGTAGGGAAGTAAAAGAAATTTTTGTTTGCTAAACTAATTGTAAATTAATATGGTACAATCTGCAGTCATTATGTGTGTAGATTTATTTTCATAATCCATGCAAATCGTTTGCAAAAACAGGAGTATGGATTTAGAATCGTCTTTAGTCTCATGATAAAATTTTTCCCCTCTGTTACATCATCTCCTAAAATTTACTTTGTAGATATGGCAACCATGCATCATGAATTAACGTGAACAAGTTAAATTATAGATATGCTTATAATATTATATATCCCATTTTCTCTTAAACTAAGGTCATTCCAATTATGAAACAAACAACTGACAATGTTTTATGGTTAGAATGACTATCCAAATGTATTTTCACTTATTTCAGTAAAAGATACTGCCTTTAAATTATATATTTATATTATCTGGGTAAGATATTTTCTTTTATTTGGATTAAAATTGCTAAGGAAAATGTAGAGATATAATTTAAAAACTAATATTGGAAAAATATTACTAGCATGGTCAACAGAAAAGAAGAGTACTCCTTAGTCTTTTGATGCTGTGTCATCTGTGTTTTAGAATTAAAAATTTATTCCTTTTAAAGATGTTGCTCAGTTCGTATTACAAAACCATTTGGATTTTTTTTTTCCTAAGACATGTAATGAGGAATTAAAGTATGTCTCCAGTGAAGTTGTCTTTTGAAATGTGATCTAAGTTGAAGATCATATTTTTATGAGTTCTAAAAAGCCTTATACAGCATTATTTGGTGACATGATTTAGGAACAAATAATTGGAACTGCCATTTTCCATTGTGGAGTTCTTCCTAACACGAGAAACTGAGATAACTGTAACTTAAACACTTCCTGAACAGAAAAGATACTAGTTATAATTATGCTTCACAATGTTTTCTTACAAAATTGACTTGCCTTAGGAGATAGCAAATGTGCTAAATTTAAAGGTTCAACTTTCAGAAGCAATAAACTTTTAAAAAAATCATTCTGGATGTGTACATTTTAAACCTGTCTCAATCCTCTCTTTAACATCAACTTAATCAATGAAAAATCTCTTTTGAGTGCATTCAAGGTGTGTGAGATACAAAGAAACCTACCCTCACAATTTCCCTCAATAGAATTTTAACCTAGGCCTTGTAGGTTTTGTCAAAACAGTCACCTACAATTCATGAGTAAAGAGGGCCTTTTTTTTTCTTTTCTTTCTCTCTGCTTCTATTCAATTCTCACTTCCTTTTCATTGCTCAAGAGAGCAAAGCAAAACAGGCTAAGGACCGCCTGAATTCAATAATTAAAAATCAGTTACAAACCTCTCTTCCCTGTTTATTTATATTAAAAAAAAATATTTGGTAGTTTAACTCAAAAACTTTTTTAAAAAAGAATATTTTATTCATTTATTTATTTAAGAGAGAGAGAAAGAGCACAAGCTGGGGGGAGGAGCAGAGTGGGAGGGAGAGGGACAGACTCTCAGACTCTTCACTGAGCAGGAACACAATGCAGAACTCAATCTCATGACCCTGAGTTCATGACCTGAGTGGAAACAAAGAGTCAGATGCTTAACTGACTGAGCCACCTAGGCACCTCTCAAAGACTTTCCAATCTGTATACAATATAAACAAGTAAAATTTGTGAGGAATTCCTGTCTTCTTCACACACCCCCTTTTCTAAATATCTCCTCATTCTCTAAATACTAGAAGATCATAGGTCAGTACATTTTCATTCAGCTTCTGAAATTATGTATTACTATTCTAAAAACTACAAAATTATTCACTACCCTTATAAATGATCTACTAGATTCCAAATACCATGCTGAGACTCTATAAGTAAGAAAACAATATCCTTGTATATGAATTCATATTATTTCTTTTTTTTTAAAGATTTTATTTATTTATTTATTTATTTGAGAGAGAGAGAGAGAGCGAGAGAAACAGCATGAGAGGGGATAGGGTCAGAGGGAGAAGCAGGCTCCCCGCCGAGCCGGGAGCCCGATGTGGGACTCGATCCCAGGACTCCCGGATCATGACCCGAGCCGAAGGCAGCCGCTCAACCAACTGAGCCACCCAGGCGCCCTATATTATTTCTAGAATGGTTGATAGTCATGCAAATAATTATAAAACATGGTAAATGTTATAAAAATAGAAATATACACAGTGTTATGGACACATAAAAGGAAGAATTTTCATCTCGTTGGAGTAGATCCTATTCAAGCAGAACCTGACAATAAGAGTAGGTAGAAAAAAGAATTCAGGTTAAAAAAAGAAAATTCAGATAGAGTCTGTTGATTGATCCAAGGCTCATGTGGCTGTAAAATGCCAGAATCCAGGGAATAAAATCTAGTAACACTAATGGGTTAAGAATTTTCAAATCTGGGTGTCAAATGCATGGAAATAAATGTGCTAAGAGAGAGAACAAGAGAGAGAGAGAGTAGTTGAACATATTAGGAAAAACGAATGTTCATAAAGTACACAGGTAGAAAATAAAGATCCAATGAAAGAGGATGGGACTAAAAAAAATAAAATTAGAAGAAATTTTTTATTTTTTTAATTTTTTTTAAAGATTTTATTTATTTATTTGAGAGAGAGAGAATGAGACGGAGGAGGGTCAAAGGGAGAAGCAGACCCCTGCCGAGCAGGGAGCCTGATGCGGGACTAGATCCCGGGACTCCAGGATCATTACCTGAGCTGAAGGCAGTCGCTTAACCAACTGAGCCACCCAGGCACCCCTAGAAGAAATTTTTTAAAAGGAGTCATTGCACAGTTGAGAGAAAAGAGATTCAATAAAGATAATATCAGACTTGTTATACCAAAGTGTTTTCAAGACACAGAACTTTGAAATTGGAAATATAGAGGTCTTTGATACACACATATACACACACACATAACACACACACATATATATATAGCTTTTCACTTATTTACATTAGGACGCTTTATTGATTATTCAATAATCT
Organism: Leptonychotes weddellii; assembly: GCF_054177405.1. Lineage (NCBI taxonomy): Eukaryota > Metazoa > Chordata > Mammalia > Carnivora > Phocidae > Leptonychotes > Leptonychotes weddellii. The sequence goes on from NC_138370.1 coordinate 131,345,068, forward strand.
CAAAGGGTTGACTTTATTATCTATGATTTTGATTTATTTCAGGATTGGAGAGGAGACATTATAACATACTTGTCCTAAAAATAAGAGTGTTAGATCTGATAGGGTTGAGAATCATTGTTTTATCTATCAAAATTAGCTTCAAAGTATAATCTAGTTTGCAAGAACCATTAAGAAAATTAATTATATAAGGAAATTGATTTGATATGAAGGTAGAAGAGAACCAACTCTTAAATATCTGTCTGGATGGATAATTGGAATAGACAGATCTTTTTTGTCATTTCAACTCTCTCCTCATTAGATCTTAAACTATAACATTAAAGTCTGTCTTATTTTCTCTGCAAGTGGTAGGTAGGTAGGGTCAAAAAAATCACATAATAGTTCTCATTATTTCACAATTAAAAAGCTTATCATCTATGTGAACCCAGATTCCCATATTCCTCACAATTTTCTAGTGGGTTGGTACCATTCCATTGAATGTGGGGTGGTACCATTCCATTGAACCTCTGGATTAGAATATTTTTGCATGAGATATAGCAAGAATGTAAACATGGCTATATGTGATATTTCATTTAGTTTTGCTTTTTCTTTCACTCACCAAAAGAAGTAAATTTTAACCAACTATGTGGAATATATTATATATGTATATGTATGTATGTATATATATGTGTATATATATATATATATATATATACATAAATATATATATAAAATCCCAAGTTTAAATGTGGTCTTGTGTCTTGTTATTAATAGTGTAGTTAGTCTATGGACAAGTAGTACATCAGCATCACCTGGGTATTCCTTAGAATTACAGAATCTCAAGTCCCTCCACAGACCTATGGAATCAGAATTTGAATTTTAATAAGACATCCAAGTGATTTCTATGCACATTAAATTTAGTTTGAGAAGCACTGGTCTAGTCTTTTGGTTGAATAAATGACCATATGTTCACATAGATTTTTATAATTATTGAAAATGAATACCAAATTAATTCTTTTATAAATGGGGATTTTCCCCCCAGTAATGATATATTGCATTAGTAAGTTACACTCATACGTATATATTTAGCAAGGTCAAAGCCAATGAGTTGTCTGGATTTAAAGATTTGGGAGATAGTTGGCTCAGAGTTCAGAGTTTCATTGGCTTCAGTCTATCATCTAAAGAGTTAGTGGAAATTTTGTTCATTTTGATGTGTACTTTTTTGTGAAATTGTTCTACTTGAGCATATACTTACAATTTGAATTCATACCAGTTCTCCTCTCCCACCTAACCTTTTATAATTGACTTAAAAAAAAAAAGAAGACATAGTTCCCCATCATCCCAAAACTTATACCTTGGGGTATAAAAAGGTTGAGGGCATCAAATAATCTATAGTATAAAATTTGATGTCTGAGAAAATCCCTTTAGTGAAGATACACTAAACTGGCAGCAAAGCTTAATGTCTTTCTTTTCCTTACATATATTTCCATAAGAGGAAAAACCTTGAAATGGGATCATTTTGGATGTTAGAATTCAGATGTATTATAGAGAGGTGGGGGGGAGAATGACAGTTTTGCTTTAATGTCCCAACATTTTTTTATCCCTAAATTATTGTAAATATTATATCCAAAGATTCCTAAAATATACCACTTTCAATTATATGGGAGTTGTGTTGATAATTTTAGCTTCATAAACAATTCTCTTTAATTAACTGAATAAATAACAGTAGAATAATAATAATCATGGGAAAGTCTTGAGAGAATTTATTTATTTACATAATGTCTAAACTCAACATGGGATTCAAACTCACAACCACAAGATTAAGAATCACATGCTCTTCCAATTGATCCCTGAGAAAACTTTTTATTTGTTTACTTAGCAGAAATAAGAAACTGAGAAGGGACATGATTTGATTGGCTGAAAAACAAATTCTCTTTCAAATTGGGATGTTTTTAATGAATTTGAAAAAGAACATAATTGATGAAATATATAAAGTGATTGAATAATAGATCACTGTGTGATATGTACCATATAATATAATATGTACCATAGAATTCAGAAAAATTTCAACAATTGGCATGGCTATAACCAAACTTCTTCTATTGTAATATTGATCATTATGATGATTTCATAGTGCTTACATTTATAAAAAAGAAAAGTAAGGGCACCTGGGTAGCTCAGTTAGTTGAGTTGATTTCGGCTCAGGTTATTATCTCAAGGTTGTGAGATTTAGCCCCAAGTCGGGCTCTGTGTTCAGTAAGGAGTCTGCTTGAGATTCTCTCTCTCTCCCTTTCCCTCTGCCTCTCCCCCTTCTTGCACATGGATGTGCATTCTCTTTCTCTCTCAAATAAATAAATAAATCTTAAAAAAAAGGTAGGAATGAGTGGAAGCTGAACAGTGCTTCCTTCCAAAAGTAACTTTCATTAACTGATTTATGAAAAAATCTCTCATTAAAAGATGCATTTGTAAAATTCAATATTTATCAAAATATGTATTATATTTGTTTTGATCAAGCATGTACAAATAATTATAACTTCATTCTAAAAAAAACTTTTGTAGTATTTTTATATACAAACTTACAGAAACAGAAAATAAAAAATAAAAATAAAATAAAAATCTCAATATATATTTTGTATGCAACATTTTTAATGTTTGAGAAGTATTAGAAAATCCTTGACAAAATAATATCCTATATTTAGGATAAAATTCTCTAGGGAAAAGAAAGAACAAATATTAGTTCAAGGAGAAAAACAGTATAAATATAGTCTCTAAAAGAAGAGCTTGTTTATATATTTTAAAATAAACACAGTAGTACTGAATTATTGTGATATTTAGATTCCTTTGGTATATTTAAAAAAGATGTTAAATATTTATTTAAAAGCACCAATATATACAATATGCTAAAAACCCTAATATTTGCAATTAGAGACCAAGTTCACTGCGGGGCTAATAAAGCTTAAGTTCAGGGCTCTCCTTTTATTTGCACAGGCTTTTTCCAAGCCTGGGAGGCTTTAACAGAATATTATAAAGCCATATGTTCTTATTAAATTTTCAAAAACAAGTTAATTTAAGAGCAATTGTTTAAGACCTCCATCACATTCCAATTCGATTTACCCTTCACCACATCTTTTCTGTATATGATTTTAAAGTGGCTTTGGAAATTTTGCAACCCAAAGGGGAAATTGAGTTGGTGATACATTTAGTTTGGGTTTAGTGCAATAAATTTATACAATCCAAACACATTTTGTGTAGAGCTATCATTGTTACTGTTCTACTGTAAAAATGACTTTCATGGACACTCTTACCACTCACTGTGACAACTCATCATTACCATTACAAGGCTAGAGGTCATACTGTGATATGAGCATGTCCAATAGCATCCAGCACTTGAACTATGTGGATAATGGGGGAGAAACAAGGTTTGCGAAGTCAAGAGCCAGAAGCTAGTCTGAGAAAATTTCTTCCAGTCATTAGATATACACAATGGTTAGTAGAAGATACTTCATCGATGCCTATTTCAAACAGAAATTATCTCCTCCTTTACTTGACAATTAATGCAGTTTTGATGATTAGAAATATACCATAACATTTAAAAATTTTTTGTGTAAATCACAGAAAATATAACTTTTAGAATTTTTGGGATATGGAGGATAAATCTGTGCAGTACTACAATTAGTAAGTATATATCTTTGTAAAGTCACATGTATTATGTATCCCAACCAAAATAATAGAAACTAAATTTTAACCAACTGTGTTGAAAGAGAAACCGATTTTCTTTCTTTTCTCTGTGGAAAGTATTATTACAAAATCATAGTAATATGATGACATGATCAAAAAGTATGCTGCCAACAACATTGAGATCAAAAAAAGTATTACAGATGAATATCAGACAGTAAATTAATACAAATATGTTGTTTTCCTGGATATTTTTTGATGTTTGTGTTACTTGACAGTTTATTTTTAAATTTGTAATTTGCTGTGATTTCTTATTCTATAGAAATATTATTTTAGGACACCTGGGTGGCCCAGTTGGTTAAGCGACTGCCTTCGGCTCAGGTCATGATCCTGGAGTCCCGGGATCGAGTCCCACATTGGGCTCCCTGATCAGTGGGGAGTCTGCTTCTACCTCTGACCCTGCCCCCTCTTGTGCTCTCTCTCTCTCATTCTCTCTCTCTCAAATAAATAAATAAAATCTTAAAAAATATTACTTTATATCAATTTTTGTATTAATAATTTTGTATTTTGTATTTTTTTATTATGTTATGTTAATCATCATACAGTACATCATTAGTTTTTGATGTAGTGTTCCATGATTCATTGTTTGTGTATAACACCCAGTGCTCCATTCAGTACGTGCCCTCTTTAATACCAACAATTCTGTGTGTATAAATTCTGTGTCCCACAAAAGGAAGTCCACTTTCTTTTGCAATGATTTAAATTTAAGAAAAATTATAAAAATATATAAATATATATTTGTATATTTATACATACATATATTATATATGTATATATATATAACACATGGATATATATAGTGTATATATATGTATATATGTGTGTATATATGTGTATATGTATGTGTGTACACACATACTGTTGACTTGCACAGTAGGTTAGGAAAAATATTTTAAAGCATAAAGAAGTAAAACTATTTTTAGGTTATTGCTATAAGAGATAAACATAGATGTAAGTGAACAGTTGCAGCTTCCCAATGCTGCCTTAGTTCTTCTAGCAAGCACGTCTACAATCTCATTGCTGATATAACCCAGATGGAAGGAAGATGCACCAGGCCAGAAAGGTCCATGGCCTTAGGTAACCTCCCTGGCATGTCATTAGTTTGGGCAGGGGCCACACAGGCACATAATGGTCTAAGTACTACCATCTGTATAAAGAGTAACTATACCACAGTTACAGAGCTCTACTTCATCTATGACATTGAGCTTACACCATGGGTGATGTTTTATGAAAATCTGAAACTAAATATGGACTGATTTTGCAATACCATTTTATAGGTAATCAATAGCTATCATCCATGATCATTTTATGCTGTGACTATCTACATAATTCTATGATATGATAAACTACACACAATCATATTTTATGCAGATACTACTTTGGAAGAACATTTACACTAATGAAAGTATACATCAGTTAAAAAATTCAGATGAATATGGAAATTGTGTGGATTTAAAAAATCATCAAAATTACAGCAGTTATGTTAAGATGAAGCAGATACTTGAAATTAACATGAAATTATCTCATCTTAAACTGCAAGTAAAATATGACATATAGATAGTAGAAGGGGAATTTTTAAAAGGAGAAATGCTGAGAGGTTCACAAGTGAATCATAGTAGTACTCAGAAACCATGTCATATTTAATGGTGTGAAAATGGGAAAACGAGATAGTCATACATCCTGGGAAGCACAGACTCATACAACATAAGAGTTTCCTGTCTGAGACAATAAAAGACTTCTGTCTAACATCACTACATGATACTCTCATTTGAGACCGATTCAGAAAACCTTTATTTAATAGCACCAGGCCTTCGGTCTTTAAGTTTTCCCCCCCTTTCTTTGTTATGACCTAGTTTGGCCTTTAGAGACTTACTGCTTTGTCCACAGATTCTCAATTTTGTATTTTTTACTTTTGTAAAAAATTGATATTCATTGTTAATACTTTTTAAAAATCTCTGGTAGAGTGAGCCCTGCAGTGTCTGAAATGTGTCTTTAAACAAATGAATAAACAAACAAAAGAAGTATTCTAACAAACCTTTGTGATTTCAAGATGGGTAATTTTTATTCAACTAATAAATGCCCTTAGAACTACTGATTTCCTTATTAGCAGTCATACAAAAACATTTTCAAATGCTCTCTGACCATGATAACAATGAAAGCTCTGCTGCAATAAATATTAATAGCATTTATTCTGAGCACTGAACATTAATATATCAGAGGCAATACTCTTCTATTTGACACTTTTGGGAACTATTTTTGATAAAGAATCAGAAAGGAGATTTCAAGCGACAATCCTACACCAGCCCTCAGGGGTTGACAGGATGACCTAACCGGTGTTATGAAACCTCTTATTCTTATGATTGACTGATTAATTTTCTTCATGCAAAATGCTCTTACTATCCTATTTTCCTTGCTTTATTTGCCTTATCTTCTTTTGAGAAATAACAGGGTATGCTAGAAAGCAATGCAAGCAATCAGACACCAAATTATATTCTTTGTTATTCATCATTACTAAAGAATATACAGTGTTCTGATTCTACCACCAATACTTCAACACTTGAAGAGATTTAATGATAAGGTTTTGCATATCAAGCATATGTATGTGAGTGTCTATATCAGATCTGATTCAACTGAATATATTGTAGTGTTCATGTCAGTATATGATACTTCAACTAGCAGGTGATCAGGAAAGAAAAACAGGATGGTTTACAGAAAATTGTATAGAATTTTATCAAAATCGTGTCATATTTTGGTCAATATGGTCAGCAATAGGCTTTGGAAGTTTATTCACAAGAACATTTTTAAAAATCATTTTTTCATATAGAAAAACTTGCACTTGGTGTTATATTTTGGATATAAATATTCTACCCTTTATATATCAAATATTCTCATGGATTATGGATATGAACACTATGGGTACGGTGGAATAAGTAGGTTTTCCTAAGGATTCTACCATTAAGATGTTTTCTCCCAAATTTACTTCTTTGCAGAAGTATAGAGTGTGTTTTTTTTGCAAGGCATTCATTTCTAAGTAACCTGAAGCACAGATTTACACCAGTCATTTCAGTCCATTGCTATTATATACATTTATTTGTATTTCTCTATTATTTGTGAGAGAATAAACCACAGTTTCTAAACAATCAGCATATTTATGGTTTTTTCCCACTTACAGAATAACATTTTATCCAAAAAGATGCTCCACCATTACAAGAAAATACTTAAATTTTGGGTAGTAACTCTGTCATCACTCTCGGCCATCCATTATCATTTCTCCTATCCCTGTTTATCACCAATTAACTTATTTTTTCATTAAGAGTAACAAAATAACACTTAAGAAAGATACAAGTGATTTTTTTCTAGGAAAAAATCATTAGGCTCCATATATCATTTGCCAATGTGAGGCATCATTAACATGGTAACAGAAGCTTTTCTTTGGAAGGGAAAGAATCCTTGGCTTATTTAACTTTGTATATTCTACTATAATGATCAAAATTCATACTCATAAACTAGATATGCAGCATAAAAATACCTCATGAGATTTAAACTATTTTATTGCTTGTGGATATACCTTTATACCAACAAGATTAAACCTAAAAATACTCTGTTCATCTAGATATATTTCTGGGAAATTAGACTATGTTGCCTGGTATACAGTAAAATTTTATATATCTCCATTGCCTGTCAGTGAAAGACTTGACATAGTTCTAATAAACTATATTTTAGGTCATTTCCCTTTATAAATCTTCGAAAAAAGAAACTAAGATATCATAATGAGACTATAATTGGAATTCTGAGTAAATATTCTGACTCTCCTTCTTGTTAGCTGACATTAAACAATATATTTAAGTATATTTAAGATTGGTTTCCTCATTTGCATGAGTAAACATATAATGTATGCAAAAATCCCTGGTATAGCAGAGTCACATATATATACAGTGTGTATATATGTATGTTTATATATGTATGTGCGTTTATATGTACACATATATGTGTATGCTATAAAATTACATATACACATAATATA
>NC_138370.1:131352902-131400013 GCF_054177405.1 Leptonychotes weddellii
CATCTGAGATTCAACAGTCTTGCAACGACGTGGATGGAACTGGAGGGTATTATGTTGAGCGAAATAAGTCAAACAGAGAAAGACATGTATCATATGACCTCACTGATATGAGGAATTCTTAATCACAGGAAACAAACTGAGGGTTGCTGGAGTGGGGGGTGGGGTGGGAGGGATGGAGTGACTGGGTGATAGACACTGGGGAGGGTATGTGCTCTGGTAAGTGCTGTGAATACATTTGCTTTTTAAATTGTGTCTATATATTATGCTTTGGAATACTAAGATAAATACCTCTACTGCGGAAATTCTTGTCATTTAAAATCCTTGGAAAAATATCTGTAATAACACAATGACATTAGACTATAACTGCTAGAGTTTGATCCATTGGGAGTGGAAAATCCCGAGCCTGTTCTCCTACTGCCTGGGGGAGATGTTATAGGATAATTTATTGATCTCCATATTTGACCTACAGGATTGATTCTTTCTTCTCATGAATTTTCCTCAAGCAGAAATAATAACTTCGACCACCCACAACTTAAATCAGTGCGTTAAAAGAACATGTATTAAATCTAAAACTTGATCCTCCCAGTCGTGCATGGTAAGGTAAGACACCAGCTGTAGGAACAGTAGGTTTCATCAAGGGCTACCCTAGCAATTCCTTCTGTCCTTCACTGTTGCAACCTCTTATTTCAAAAGTGTACCTGTGGGAAGGAACTCACAGCTTGTGCTATTCTGGGAGGGCCACCCATCTACTTAGTGTTTCTTAGTGTACAACTCTCTCATGTAATCATTCTTTTATTTGTACAAACCAAATGTCTTTCTTGGTGGTCAGTAATATGCTTGGCAGGGTGCTGAGGTGACAGGAAATGAAAGAAAGTTCTTGCACTCACAGATTACGTTGTATCATGAGAGAGAACACTCAATCAAATGAACAGGCAGATGAATAAAACAACTGGAATTTGTAGAGAATGCTGTGATAGAAGCTAATTAAAGTCTGGGACAGAAAATTAAAGGAAAGAGAGATGCTGGGCCGGTGGCTGAGGGCAATGAGATATTTTGGATCTTTCACTGTTGTTTTAAGAACTGAAAGCTTCCAAATCAAAGAAGCTTGGTCACTCACTCATTGGTCAGTCCAAACAGGAGACAGAATTGTTTTACAGAACAGTAATGGATGGGGAGAGTCTGAGATGGTCTTCTGCTGCAGCCCCTTGAATTGATGAACACAAGTGCCATGGGAGGTAATAGGGAGTCTTGAGATTGTCACAGAACATAAGGCTTAGGCAGTGGTCCTCAATGTTGGCTGCAAGTTAGACTCACCCAAGATTTTTTAAACCCCAGAACATAGTAGAGGCAAATTATAGAAGGTTTTCTTGGGGTGGAACACGGGACTTAGTATTTTAAAAAGCTTTTCAGGTGTTGGGGTGCCTAGGTGGCTCAATCAATTAAGTGTCTGACTCCTGATTTCAGCTCAGGTCATGAGCTCAGGGTTGTGATCTCAAGGGGCTCTGCGCTCAGGGGGGATTCTGCCTGAGGTTTTTTTCTCCTCTCCCTCTCCTCTCCCTGCTCATGCTATTCTCTCTCTGTCTTTCAAATAAATATATCTTAAAAAAACAACAACAACAACAAAAAAACTTTTCAGATGTTGAATGGAATCAAGGCTGAGAACCAGTGAATGAAGAAATCATTCTCTTTACTTTTTCTATTTTTTTGCTTAGGAATTTGCTTAATATATTTTTAAGAGAAAATTGATGCCCCACTCCATTACAAAAAGTCTCCACTTACTCAAATAGAAAGTCTGTTGGATCTCAGACCTTTATAACAATTCAGTGCCAAACTCTGTGTGTTTGTGTGTGTGTTTGTGTGTGTGTGTGTACAACCCTAAACACTTTAGTGATACCTTGTAACTTAATGAGTACATTTGGAATAGTCAGTTCAAAGCTTGTTTTTTTAATGCCAAACAGTTTCAAGAAACAAAGGTACTTTGGTGGTAGTCATTTACTGGTAAATATAAAGGAGTCTTATTACCTCCCAACTTTTGGGCAAAAAATAACCTCCTTTGGAGAAGCACTGAAGATTAAGTTTAATTCCTTCTGAACTGTGTTCATAATTGAACAGTGTTTTCTAAGTTCATTCTACGTACAATATAGGTAGCTTTTTTAAAGATTTTATTTATTTATTTGAGAGAGAGAGAGAGAGAGCACAGAAGAGGGGGGAGGGGCAGAGGGAGAGGGAGAAACAGACTCCCTGCTGAGCAGGGAGCCCAAGGCCGGGGTTGATCCCAGGACCCCAGGAACACAACCTGAGCCAAAAGCAGACACTTAACTGATTGAGGTACCCAGGGGCCCCACCACAAGTAGTTTTCATTAAAAGTACTAAAATATTTTTTTAAGAAAATGTATTTATTCCATTTTCTTAGAATGTAAATGGCATTTTCCAAAAATGTCCAAGTGGAATATAAACTGCCATTGAAGAATACCCCTCTGATGCCGCAGGCAAAGGAAAGAGGTCAGGGCTGACTGTTGTTCATTCTCATTTCCTCTGACACTTGCTCATTTAGTCATTACATTATATCTTATGAATAGCTTTATTTTTATTTGTCTGGTACAATTTTTCTTAAGTGCTTTGGGAACAGGACCATCTGAAATGAATTCGGCAAATGTCAGATTTTTGCTGTTCTGACAGGACATTTCTTTTTTTTTTTTTTAAAGTTTTTTTTTTTTTTTTTTTATTTGAGAGAGAGAGAATGAGAGACAGAGAGCATGAGAGGGAGGAGGGTCAGAGGGAGAAGCAGACTCCCTGCCGAGCAGGGAGCCCGATGCGGGACTCGATCCCGGAACTCCAGGATCATGACCTGAGCCGAAGGCAGTCGCTTAACCAACTGAGCCACCCAGGCGCCCCCTGACAGGACATTTCTTTAAAGTTTATTGTATTAAAATATTTTAAAAAATTTTTGATAAAGGCGTGTTTTGTAAATCAGAGAATTTTAATCAGAGATGATTTGAAGTATGACATATATTTATGAGAACTGAGCTAAGGGCTCATGGGCATTCTAAATACCAATTCAATGTATTAGGTGTCTTTTGTTCCACAGTTTCCTTATTTTCAGAATGCTCCAACTCCTTATTTTCATCCAATATTGCTTTATAGGTGAGTGATAGTAGCTATCAGAACATCTCTCTTTCTGAATATCCATGAAGCATTTTTTACTTTCCCTGGCAAGAAGAAAAAAGGGGAATATATTATTGAGAAAGAAACCTCATTGAAACTGAGGTGCCCCAATTCTGGAATGGTCTTCTTTGACAAGGAACTTTTTATTCTTTTCTGTAACAAAAGAAAAATATCATTGAGGACTTCTAGACAAAGAAACCTGGTATGGAAATGGTGACAATAGGTCAGCAAGGGTTGGTGGGTCTTCATTTTTGAAAAGCAACTTAGAGTTCTTAAAACTATTTTAGATACTTAGCCTTTGAATAACACATACTTGGGTTTTAATTTATGCTCTGGCACTATTGAGATGTGTTAACTTTTACAAATTTTTCAAGTTCTCTACTGTCTTTGTTTCCTCATTGAACCAATGGAGTTAATGGCATCAACTTTTCAGGGTTATTTTGAGGCTTTGACAGAGCACCTGGTATATAGTTGGACTAGATAAATATTAGCTCCCTTCCTGGCCTGCTTTATTTAGTCTTTTGCCTATTGATGGGGAAAACAGCTGAAAACTACTGTCATAGTTTCCTTACCCCACATTTAAGAGAGGTCTCCTACCCGTATTTATACTCTGATTCCTCATCTCTATCCTCACAGAGAGTGAGGGACTGAGATTCTGTACAGTTTTGTCTTTGGGTAAATTTAGAGGACAGAAATTATCTAATGAATGGAGCAAAACTACATCCTAAAAAGATAGCAAACCATTCTTTTGCATAAGGTAGTTAACATTTTGAAAACAGTTTATTTGGCAGCACTACCGCATATAATCATAAACCAAGTCAAACAAGATGAACATATGCACATTGTTGAGCTGAGTGCTGGAATGGCTTTTCCAGCAGCAACACACCTGTGTAACAACATAATTTCCAGGTAAATAGCCCTTTTATTGCTAATTAGAATTGAGTTTGAGATATTGTTTTGAAGCTCCAGGCGAGAAGCCTGGCTATTTGCACATCCCTGACTGAAGAATCATGTCTCTAGAGCTGGAAAGGTCATTCTCTGATCTTTTGTTCATGTTACACTTGCTGAAGAAGAGGACAGCTCCTGAAATAGCTGCCTTGATCCTCAGCAAATATGGGGCGTGGGACGTTACAACCAGGTAATCCCCACATGCAGTCCCCTTACTCAACTTCTTCAAAAAGAGAAATTCATTGCTTAGCATGCTAAGAGCAGAATTTAAATAAGTCTGGGGGCTAACATTATATATTATAACATAATTTACTCCACTCTTTTTAGTACATACAATTCTTGGGATGGGTTTTTGAGACAAAAAGAAAGCAGTGATTAATCTCTCATTTTACGTCTTATCTAAAGTTCTGATTCCTATGTTCTTTCAGGCTTTGAGTGAGAATTTTAAGGAGCAATGGGGGAAAAATAAGATAAACCAATGGCTTTTAAACACTATTGGTTTGAAATCAGTTGGCATTTAAATCTGTTTCACAGAAAAACAATATCCTTATTAAAGCAAATCTAGAAAAGAGCTGAATTAGGTACAGCATGAATTAACTTTTGCTCTTTATGATTTTCTTCACCGTGTAAAATCGTAAAGAAATCAATGTTAAAGGAAAGAATGCAGGGGAAAAAAAAGTAAAGGAAACATCTCCAAGTATAGATATTCAAGCTCTTCATTTTACAGATGAAACAACAGAAGGAATCAGTGAAAAGACATTGGTTTCCATAAATTATACTGTTTGGTTAATTAGTAATAGATCTGGAATGAGAATTCACTTCTCCCAGTTTATACGACAATAGAGCGTTCACACACCGGACTGCCCAAATTTAAAGACAACAAAGGAATAAACGTTTTCTCTTGGTATAAGTCTTGGTAATTATTTTCAACCAAGCACTCGAGTAGAATAAAAGACAAAACCAATCACGTAGTAAATTAGTGGGAAATTGTACATTTGTTCTAAAGAGAGAAGAAGATAGTTAACCCAAACTAATGGAATCTATGTATATTTGAGATGATCTGCTTTTCCCTCAAAAATCACAAATATGCCATTCTTTGAAAGATGGATTTACTTAGATAACTGTTACTTATTTAGGCAAGAATTCCTAACTACTAAAATAGTATGTTATGGTTACAAATGTATCATGGTCTATCCCCACTTATTTCATTTTATTGTATTATCCCACAGCAAAACAGCTTTAAATACTTGTGGTTATAAAAATTGTAGGTCATAAAGTCTAACTTCAATCAACATAGTTTCTACAATTTAAAATTTAATAGTATAAGTGCTGATGGAACAGGAAACAAAAACATGTTAAAATTTTCCTGTGGAAAGACTACCCTCTTGTGACTTCAATCTGTACTACAACTGTCTACCTTTTTCAAGTTTGGATCACTTCAAAGGGACTTGGAATAGTTTGACTTGGGATCTAAAAATTACCTTAACAATATTCTTATGAATTCTACTAATTTTTTATTGTAGCCTTATTTTGAAGATATCGAACCTGAATCCTGGGTGTTTAGTAACATTAGATTACAAACACCTCCGTGAGATTTGTAGCCTTAAATAATGGAACTCTAAGAAATCATTTAATAGTTGAAGTTGTACATCATCTTCACTAACATATCACACTATTTATTAACTCTTAATTTTAAAGCTATAAACTTATTTTACATGAAAATTTAAAATTTATTCCTCACACTAGCAGCCTTAAAACTACAAAAAATACTCAATATAAGCAATTACTTATTCCACCTATTAACTGTTCAAAATGTCATAAATTAAATTACAGATTTTATGTAATGTGAAATCAGAGTATAAATGTAAGCTATTTCTCTGTTCAAATCCAGTGATAATTAAGAATATTTTTTCAGGGGCGTCTGGGTGGCTCAGTTGGTTAAGCAACTGCCTTCGGCTCAGGTCATGATCCTGGAGTCCCTGGATCGAGTTCTGCATTGGGCTCCCTGGTCAGCGGGGAGCCTGCTTCTCCCTCTAACCCTCCCCCCTCTCATGTACTCTCTCTCTCTCTCATTCTCGCTCTCTCAAATAAATAAATAAATCTTTAAAAAAAAAGAATATTTTTTCAAACAAGTGTTAGTTTCTTATCACTAAATGGATAGTGAATAGTAACTGAGCCAATATAAGAGGTTAGAGAATTTCTTAGTATCAATTTAAACCTTGTTACAATTTGAAGTGTTGAGGTTGCTGGAAGGACTAATTTAGCTGAAGTCCATTCTCACGTTGAAGGGAAAAACACCGAAGTTTTACAATCTGTCCAGGACTCTGAACAAGGGATAGTTCTTTAGGGATAGCCCTATGTACCCAAACCCCAAAGGCGTCTATGGCTTTACGTAGTGTTCCCTGCTTCTTGTAAGGATGATATCAGCATGCATTTATGTTGTGTAGTAAAATAATAGCCTTATTATTTAAGACACTTAAGGACTGTCTTTGAATGCTAATGGAGCCTTAAAATTGTACCTTTATTCTCATTTACTTGGAAGGTATTTTGACTATTTTTTAAGTAATCTCTACACCAAATGTGGGGCTGAAATTTATGACCCCAAGAATTAAGAGTCTCATGCTGTACCAACTGAGCCAGCAGGCACCCCTTACGTGGTAGATACTATTACTCAGAAATAGTCACAATGCTTCCTGACCTCTCTAGAAGGAGGGTACTTAACTTCATTCTGGACATTATGCTCAACAATGTGACTCTGGACAACAGGATGTCATCACACATGATTGGGCATGAGTATGAAATGGGTTTGTATTAGTTTACTCACTTGCTCCTCTGTTATGATTATCTTAAGAATGCACTTAGCCTAGGGCGCCTGGGTGGCTCAGTTGGTTAAGCGACTGCCTTCAGCTCAGGTCATGGTCCCGGGGTCCTGGGATCGAGTCCCGCATCAGGCTCCCTGCTTTGCGGGGAGCCTGCTTCTCCCTCTCCCACTCCCCCTGCTTGTGTTCCCTCTCTTGCTGTGTCTCTCTCTGTCAAATAAATAAATAAAATCTTTAAAAAAAAAAAGAATGCACTTAGCCTAGCTTGCTGGCCCCAGGAAGATGAGAGACATGGGGGGCAGCGCCTACCTCTTCTAACCAAGCCCAGCCTAGATCCATTGCCTCTGGACTGCCACAGATTCCTGAGCTAAATGAAGCTTCATATTGTATGCTGCTGAGATTTTATGGCCTTTTTGTAGCACTGCATACTGTGGTCATATTTAATAAGACAACTTTCTTTCTCCACATGGAAAATATCTAATTGCTTCAGAGTCATACAGAGGCAGTGTCACATAATTGTTCCATCGTTTCTCTCCTTCCAAATTTTTTTAAAGATTTATTTTATTTGATTTTACTTTATTTTATTTATTTACTTGTTTATTTATTTATTTGGTGGTGGGGAGTTGCAGAGGGAGAGAGAGACAGAGAATCTCAAGCAGACTCTGCACTGAACACAGAACCTGACCTGGGGCTCTATCTTATGACCTTGAGATCATGACCTGAGCTGAAACAAGAGTTGGACGCTTAAAGGGCCAAGCCACCCAGGTGCCCCTCTCATTCCAAATCTTAATGAAACTCACTATTTTGATCCCTGAGAGCAAATAAATGTCACTTTCTCAGAGAGCAGTTTCTGATTATTCTGTTTAGAATATCTTTCAGCAAATAATCCTTTTTGATGACTTGCTCAACTTTCTTATTTCCTTCATAAAAGTTAATATTACTTTTAATTTCAATGTTCTTACTCATTAATTTATCAAATATATATTCCATGAAGGTAAAATCCTATCTTTTTAAATGATTTTTTTTTTAAAGATTTTATTTATTTATTCATGAGAGACAGAGAGAGAGAGAGAGAGGCAGAGGGAGAAGCAGGCTCCCAAAGAGCAGGGAGCCCGATGCGGGACTCGATCCCAGGACGCTGGGATCATGACCTGAGCCGAAGGCAGACGCTTTAACCATCTGAGCCACCCAGGCGCCCTAAAATCCTATCTTTTTGTTCCCTGCCCTATCTCCAGTGTCTAGCTCCCAGAATTCTCTCATTAAATATTTTTGAATGAACAAATGAATGATTTATTCAGCCCATTAATACATCAATCAGTTCTATTACCTGATCTGGTAAATCCTCACTTCAAACACCACTTTAAAAAAAAAAAGTCCTCATTAGTTTTAATAGCCTCTGTAACTATTCTCTCATTTCACCTATGTGTCAACTGTGAAGAATTCAGTGGGTTAAGCTGATAACAAATTATTCTCAGTTGATTCCCAGCCCTATCCTCTGATCAGGCAGATATATATATATATATATATATATTTTAAATTGTCAGTTATTGTCAATATTTATTACTGCCAACTATTTCTGTCATGATCCTATTCCTTCTTCTCCTCATTATATTAAACAAATAAGGTAAAATCTCTCCCAACATTTATGTCAAAACTGTATCTTTTTATGGGCTTGTAACAATGTATGGGTATGTATGAAAGCAGAAAATCTTCAATTGGATATTTTGTATTTATTCATTTAACAATAAATATTTATTGCAGTAATGGATATAAAGATACCTAGAATTTAGATCATATCCTCAAGACCTGACAATCTTGGAAAGGAGATAAGAGCTAAGGCAGGTATTATGATAAATATAATTATGACTCAAACTGCTCTGGTACTTCACAGGAAGTTAGAGTTTAAAGAAAACTGCATTGCTGGAAGAGTACGTGAGCTTTGGTTTCAGGAGGATTCTGAACAAGAGAGAGGAACACAATAACTTAGGGTAAGAGCTTGCTACATAATTGACCATTGGTTTGTGGGCCAGAATTTAAACGAATGTACCAGCCCCGATGGTGTGATAGTATATCTTATGGAGAAAAGATTGTAATTGAAAGATTTCTATTGCCATTCATAACATCACCAAAACAATTATTTTAAGTAGTGTTTCCATAAAAATAGAATAGTTACCTCTATATTGAGCAAATCACTACGTGAGATAAAAAGAAAAATCAAGGTATTTTTCTCAGTGAGTTTATAGTCATTTGGTAAGTAACATAAACTTGTCAAGAAGTTGGGTTACATGTAGTAATTATATATATTATTTTATAAATTTTTAAGGAGAACTATTTTATAATTGATAAGTAATGTCTATAAACTCAGGAAAACGTTCATAATGTAGAGTGTGAAAGTGGCAATGAGAGGGAAGAAAGGAGAGAATGGGGTGAAAGAGAAGAGATAAAAATAGAGAGGAAAAAGAAAAGGGGGGGGGGAAGAGAAGGGAAGGAAGAAGCAATGTGCTGTGGATTTTGATAAATTTAGTTCTCAACCCAATTCTTGCTAAGAAGAGTTGTAGAACATGAGTCGGGCCTTGAAAGATAGCATTTTTTTTTTTAAAGATTTTATTTATTTATTTGACAGAGAGAGACAGTGAGAGAGGGATCACAGCAGGGGGAGTGGGGGAGAGAGAAGCAGGCTTCCGGCCGAGCAGGGAGCCCAACGTGGGGCTCGATCCCAGGACCATGGGATCATGACCTGAGCCGAAGGCAGACGCTTAACGACTGAGCCACCCAGGCGCCCCGAAAGATAGCATTTTTAAGTTATAGGAAAGGGAAGGTGTATGTGTGGGGGAACAAAGAGTATATTTGGGAGATGGTTCATGAGACAACTTGATTGGGAAGTCAGGATCACATCTCTTATCAGAATACCCAAATTCTGATCCACAGAACACCTTTGAAATATTTATTGATGCTTGTTATGGGCTGACTTGTGTCTCCCTCCAAATTCATATGTTCAAGTCATAATCTTCAGTACCTAAGGATATAACCATATTTTGAGACAGTGTCTTCCTTCAAAGAAGTATTGAATAAAATGAAGTCTTATGGGTGGTTTCTAATCCAGTATGACTGACATCCTTATAAGAGCACTTGAGGGCATAGGCAAAAAGAGAAGACCATGTGGAGACACCAGAAAAAGATGGCTATCTACAAGCCAAGGAAAGAGGCTATCGGAAAAAAACAACCTGCCAACGCCTTGATGTCAGAATTCTAGCCTCCATAATTATGAGAAAATAAATTACTGTTTAAGCCACTCACTTTTTCCCCACTCCGACACTGTATCTCACTCATTCTTCAATAGCTGGTGCTGACTTCCTAAATCACAGAGCAGGTCCTGTCAGCCCCTTGCACATGTCCCTCTGTTGACCTCATGGCAAACCGAATAAAGCCCAAACATCCTAGCTTGAGGGCTAAGGCCCTACTGACCTGGTCTTCAGTATTTCTCCTCACCTCATCTACTGTCCATTTCCTCCTCTAGCACATTTCAGCCAAGCTGATTGGGTTTTTTCCCCTTTGGTTTGTTTGTTTGTTTGTTTGTTTGTTTGTTTTTTCCTTCAGGGACATGGTAGTAAATTTGTGTTTAATTGGGTCTTTTCTTCCCCAATTTTTGTTTCATTATTCAAATGTCATTGTAAGTGCTAGCTGCCTTGTCAGAGATTCCTTGTCTAAGCTAAAGAAATATCTGTCCCCATTTTCCTGGTTACTGTTCACATTATCCTATTTTAGTTTCTTCATGTTTGTTTATTTTCTGCATCATCTGCTTTGAAGATCGGGACTGTATCTGTTTCATTTTGTGCTTTATCATCAGTGGCTAGACTTTTGCTACCCAAAACTACAAGCATTACCTGCATGAGGCTATTAAGCACTTAAAAATATGGTCACTCCCTATTAGGATGTTCTATTGGTATAAAATACACACCAAAATTTGAATGTTTGGTATAAAAGCATGTCAAATATATTAATAATGATCATATTTGTCAGGTGTTAAAAATGATAATATTGTGGATATGTTTGTTTGAATAAAACTATGCTTTTTTACCTGATTCATTTTACTTTTTTAATGTGGTTGGTAAACAAAAAAAATTAAAATTATGTAAGTGGCTCATAGTTGTGACATATTTCTTTTTTATTACTTTAATTGCTTTATTGAGTTATGATTGACACATAAAAGGCTATGCAAATTTAATGTATACAATTTGATGAGTTTGGAGAAAAGTATACATCCTTGAAACTATTATCAAAATCTATGCTGTAAACGTATCCATCACCTCCAAAAGTTTCCTTCTACCCTCTTTATTCCTTATTATTATGGTGTGTGTGGTATGAGTACTTAACCAAAGATCTACCCTCTTCACAAGTTTTTGAGTAGATAATATAGTATTATGAACTACAGGCACTATGCTGTACCGTAGATCGCTAGGATTTTTTCATCTTGTATAACTGAAACTTTACACCATTTGATTACTACCTCTCCATTTTCCCTTCCCTCCAATCTCTGGCAACCATCATTCCACTCTGCTCTGCTGCTATGAGTCTACTTTACATTTTCATGTAAGTGGTATCATGTAATATTTGTCCTTTTGTGTCTGGCTTATTTCACTTGGAATAGTATCTTCTAGGTTCACACATGTTGTTACAAATGGTAGGATTTCCTTGTTTTTAGACCGAATAATATTTCAATGGATATATACACCACATTTTCTTCATCCATTCAGCTGAAGATAAACATTTAAGTTGCTTCCATCTCTTGGCTGTTATAAATAATGAACATGGGGGTACAGATATCTCAAGATCGTGATTTCATTTGCGATGCTTATATACATAGATGTGGGATTGGTGGATCATATGGTAATATGTTTATCTTTTCTCCACATCTTTACCAACACTTGTTATCTTTTTTATTTTGAAAATAGCCACTGTAACTGCTTTGAGGGGATAACTCATTGTGGTTTTGATTTGCATTTCTCTGATGATTAGAAATGTTGAGGATGTTTTCCAGTGCCCGTTGACTACTTGTATGTCTTTGGAGAAACGTCTATTGAGTTCCTTTGTTCATTTTTGTAATTGGGTTAATTCATTGCTATTGAGTGGTAGATGCTCCTGATATATTATATATATCAGATATATTCGTCAGATAAGGCTTGGAAAATTTTTCTCACATTTCATAGGTTATCTTCTCACTTTCTGGATTGTTTCCTTTGCTGAGCAGAGCTTTTGATTTTGATATAGTCCCACTTGTCTATTTTTGCTTTGTTTCCTATGCTTTTGATGTCCTATCAGAGAAATCACAGAAAAGATCGATGTCCAGAAGTTATTCCTCCATGTTTTCTTCTAGGAGTTTTATAGTTTCAGATCGACATGTTTAAGTGTTTAATGTATTTTGAGCTGATTTTTGAATACGCTGTAAGATAAGGGTCCCAATTTCATTTTTCTGCATACTTATATGTAGTTTTCTCAACACCATTTACTGAAGAAAATATCCTTTCCTTTTTGTGTATTTTTGGCACCTTTGTCAAAGAGTGGTTGACCATATGTGTGCCTTGCTATTTCTGGGTTTTTATTCTGTTCTATTGATCTATATGTCTGTTTTTATTCCAGAGCCATATTTCTTTGATTGCTGTACCTTGGTAGTGTATTATGAAATCAGGAAGTGTGATGCCTTTCTCAAGATTGCTTTGAGTATTTGGAGTCTCTGAGGTTGCATATGAATTTTAGGATTAATTTTTCTCTTTCTATAAAAAATGCCAGTGAAATATTGATAGAGATTGCACTGAATCTGTAGATCACTTTGGGAAGTATGGGTATTTTAACAATATTAATTCTTCCAATCCATGAATGTGGAATATCTTTCCATTTACTTGCATCTGCTTTAAACATGTTTTTCACCTTCTTGGTTAAGTTTATTCCCAAATATTTCATTCTTTTTGATGCAATTGTAAATGGTATTATTTTCTTAATTTTACTTTTGTATAGTTCATTGTTAGTATGTAGAAATACAAATGATTTCTGTATGTTCATTTTGTATCTTTACTGAACTTTATTGAACTTCACTGAATTTATTTTTTAGTTCTAACAGTGTTTTTGTTGCATATGAGATCATGCCATTTGGCAAGAGAGAGAACTTTACTTCTTTTCCAAATAGGACACATTTTATTTATTTTACTTGCCTAATTGTTCTGCCTAGGACTTCCAGTACATGTTGAACAGAAGTGGCAAGAGAGAACATCTTTGACTTGTTCCAGATCTTAGGTAAAAAGCTTTCAGTTTTCCCCTCTTGAGTATCATGTTAAGTATGGGTTTTTCGTATATAGCCTTTACTGTGTTGAGGTAACTCTCTTCTGTACCTTACTTGTTGAGTGTTTGTATCATGAAAGGGTGTTGGATATTGTCAAACTTTTTTTTATTTTTGCATCTTTCGAGATAATCATGTAATTTTATTTTTTCATTGTCTTAATGTGGTTTATCACATTGATTGATTTGCATATATTGAACCATCTTTATGTCCCAGAGATAAATCCTAGTGGGTCATGGTGTATGATCCTCTTAATGTGCCATTGAATTCAGTTTGCTAATAGTTCATTGATGATTTTTGAATCTATATTCATCAAGGATATTGGTCTGTAGCTTTGCTTTCTGGAGGTGCCTTTGTCTGGCTTTGATATCAAGGTAATGTTGGCCTCATAAAGAGAGTTTAAAAGTATTCCCTCTTCTGTTTTGGGGATAGTTTAAGAAGTATTGGTACTAATTTTTAAATATTTTGTAGAATTCTTTTGGGAAGCCATATGGTGCTGGACTTTCCTTTGTTGAGAAATTTTGCTTACTTATTCAATCTCCTTATTTGTTATTGGTCTATTCAGAGTTTCTATTTTTTCTTCATTCAATTCTGGCAGGTTATATTTTTCTAAGAATATATCCATTTCCTCTAGGTTGTCAAATTTATTGACATATACTTGTTTATAATAGTTCTCTATGATATTTTTAATTTCTGTGACAACATTTGTAATGTTTCCTCTTTCATTTTTGATTTTGTCTTCTTTCTTTTTTCCTTGATTAGTCTACTGCAGGTTTTTCACTTTCATTTAAACAACAACAACAAAAAAAACTGTTTCACTGACTTTTTTATTGTTTTTCTATTCTGTATTTTATTTATTTCTGCTCTAATCTTTATTATCCCTTCCCATTTGGTAGCTTTGGGCTTAGTTTGCTCTTCCTTTTAGTTTCTTGAGATTTAAAGTTAGGTTGTTTACCTTATTCTTTAGATCTTTCTTCTTTTTAATGTAGATGTTTTCACATTGTATTTCTATTGGATATCCCTGGCGTATAGCAATAGCTGAAACATAATTGGTTTGAAAAAAAAAAATCATTGTTTGACCTGAACATGCTAGTTAAGGCCAGTCACAGCTCTAAAGGCTTTTACATTTTATCCTTGCAAGTTTGTGATGAAGGTAATTGATTAACTCCACTTTATAGATGGAAAAGCAGATTATTCATTATGTAGACTTGAAATCATTGCTTAAGAGAGGAAAACATTTTAACAATGATAATCTCTAGGTAGGTAGGATAGGTAGTAATTTTTTTAATCTGTACTTTCTGACATTTCCTCATATTTTCTGCAAAACACATATACTATTTTACAGTTAAAATATGTACATTTTTAAGAAGCAAAACAAAGCCTTTACCAAGGACATTAGGAGCATGAAGACAACAGTTAAAGAATAAAAAAAAAACAAAAAAAACAATCTCATGCCTGTGCAATTTAAGAATAACCTTCAAACTAATTTCTTTTGTCTTGTCTCCATATTTTTAATCGAGGCTAATAACAACAATTAAGATGTATCCTACTCTCATGTACCTGCTAAAATTTTAACTGTTCTCTGAAGCCAGTCTTCTTCCTCCTTGTTCTGTAAATCTATCATAATATTTCTCATATACTTAACTTATACTACTTCCTTAGAGTTAATACTGACCATGATTTTGTTTTTTTAATTTTAAGTTGGAAGAGCCAAAAGCCAAACAAACAAAAAAATAACACTGGAGTCTGCAAATACATGGAGCAATTTTATTTTTTCTTTCTTTCTTTCTTTCTTTCTTTCTTTCTTTCTTTCTTTCTTTCTTTCTTTCTTTCTTTCTTCTTTCAGGTAAATATGTGCAGTTTGTTCCTTAAGACATTCCACTCTATAGCTTGATAGCACTATTCCTGCTATGAGAGAAACAGAGTCTTCTAAGCAATAAAGTCAATGATTGTCATTAAGAAAGGGACATCAGGTGACATAACTAATAATAAATGCATAATAAATGATGCATTTAACCATTTAACAGTTCTTCTGCTTCAAAATAAAATTATTCCTAAAGAGTTTATTCTTATATTGAACTTTTATCAAAGTTGAGAGTATATCATTCTTAATTTTTTAAAGCATTCTTTGTATTACCTTAGTGTCTTACAGTTTCAGTGACAGTTCTTACAGTTCTCTTTGCTGCCCCCACATATTTACATATGTTTATGGTATGTAAATTAAGCCTTCTTTTGAATTTTCATTCATCTGTAATGTAAAATACATAAACTAAATAAATAATTACATATATTAAATAAAAATAACATAAATGAGATTCTTTGGGTAATATATTGATGGCTGATTTTGTCTGAATTTTCTTCCTTCCTTCCTTCTTTCCTTCCTTCCTTCCTTCCTCCCTTCCTTCCTTCCTATAAATAAATATATACACAATCATATTTATATACATATATGCATATCTATAAACACATATATTCATATATAAACATATTATATATAAACATATATTCATATATAAACATATATAAATTATATAAATATATATATATATATAAACATGTATTCATATATAAACATATATATGAGTTGTAGAAAAACTTGTATTGGACTAAAATCTTTTATAAATAGTGTTATTTAAAGAGTAAATATAATTTTAGCAAAAGCAATTTATTTCTACCTATATCCTCCCAGTACAATTCACCTCTTTTTTCTTTGCTGAGTGAAAGAATGACCTGCTGCAGCTTGCCACACATTTTTCCTGAGATGAAACTTATTAGAATAAGAACATGATGAATTTTCCCATTTTTCTACATCCAATCAGTCTGCTCATTGTCTGAGAGCACACCAGATGACTAAAGATGTCAGTTGTTTCTCTCCAGGTTTTTTCCAGTAGCCTTGTGCTTTAATCGGCTGCTGCTTTGCATTTGAAAACTAAATCAGACTCAATATTTCATAGTCTTTTTGATCTTGGGTTTTATGATAATGAGACTTGGGCTACAGAAACCTCCTTTCAGAGAATTCAGATTTTAGCACCTGTTAGCAGGTATTAAAAAAACAAGTGCATCATTTAAATTCTTCCATTCTTTTCAATTTGTTCACCTATAATTAAAAACATTTTGTCCATGAAAAGTGCGCTAGAAGATAAAAGTGATCTTTATGCATTTCTTTTTTATTATAATGTATTCCTTGAATTAACTTCCTACCTGTAAATCTTAATTTGTCCATCTCTAAAATGGGGAAGGAAGATGGGAGAATTAAGGTTTTGCTGAGTCATCAAGGAACATTTCTGTAGTAAGAAAAAGAGTCCCAAATTTGTTTACAATGTTTGTGTCTGTGTTGCAGCAAAAATAATGAAATTTGGAATCCAAGGAGCAATGTCGAAGCCCAGGTTAGGACTTAGCTACCAGGGGGCACAGGACACTGTATTATCCAGGTTCTTATTTTTCTTATCTGGGAAATGAAGTAGTTGGACTTAATGATTGAAGCTGAGGTTCTATATGTCAATGTAAATAACTTGCTTTTTTTTAATTTTATTTATTTATTGAGAGAGAGAGAATGATAGAGAGTGAGCACATGAGAGGGGGAAGGTCAGAGGGAGAAGCAGACTCCCCGCTGAGCAGGGAGCCCGATGCGGGACTGGATCCTGGGACTCCAGGATCATGACCTGGAGTCATATGCATAAGCAGTCGCTTAACCAACTGAGCCACCCAGGCGCCCTAAATAACTTGTTTTTAAAAGCTTTTAAACTAGGCAAATCCATGGTATGTTATTACTGTTAATCATGAAAGAATCTCAAAATAAAATTTTAATAAAGTTATTAACTGTGGGAAAATCA
This sequence comes from Leptonychotes weddellii, assembly GCF_054177405.1. NCBI lineage: Eukaryota > Metazoa > Chordata > Mammalia > Carnivora > Phocidae > Leptonychotes > Leptonychotes weddellii. Next base: position 131,369,999 of record NC_138370.1, read on the forward strand.
AGGGTTTTATTTTGATATTCCTTTTTAATATTGAGTGAATAGCTCCTCACTAGAATTACAATTGCAATATATATATATACACACACATACACACACACACATATATGATGGTCTTAACATTATAAACATTAAATATATTCAATATATTCCATAAATAAAGTAATAAAGCACTCCTTGATCAAGGTCTATTTAAAAAAAAAATTATTTATCTATTTGAGAGAGAGAGAGAGCACATGCCCAAGTGCGGTGTGGGGGCATGGGGCAGAGGGAGAAGCCCAACGTGAGGCTTGATCCCAGGACCACGGAATCTCAACCAAAGGCAAATGCTTAACTGACTGAGCTACGCAGCTGCTCCAATAAAGGTCTATTTATAGTATTTCTTACTTCTTTGTTTTCTAAAAGTCATTGAGATGCTCATGGTACATGAACCATTAGGAGAAAAATCTGAATATCACTTTTCTATTTTAAAAAGAGGCTGAATAGGAAGATCTCCATCTGTTAGAATAGTTTAAAATGAAAGTAGGGGCAAAAGATTTAGTTAGGGAGCAAAAAGCTGACAGTAAAATGTAAATAGATATTTTCTGAGGCTGGGGTGTGATGTGGAAATGTTGGGGTTCAGAGCAAATAGCCACGAAAAAATTCTTGAGACATCTTTGGTGCAAATAGTTGGTTTTATTAAAACGCGGAGACAGGAACCCTGGGCCGAAAGAGCTTCACAGGGGTTGTAACGGGTGACTGATAGTACTTTCAAGTTGGGAGGGGGTTAGGAATAGTGTTACATCTCTAAGAAATTTTAGAAACAAAGTTTCCAGGACCTTGAGGGGGCTAGCTATTGTTAGGAAAAGGTCATTTATTACTGTCTAATAAAACCTTAGTCATGAGACCCTTCAGATGTATATCGGTGGGTCATATGCTTGGAGGATGATAGCTAACATATATCTTGGAGGGTAGAGATAAAGCAAGCTTCCAAAAGAATTTTTATATGTTAAAGGAGACTTAGAGGATCCTGGAGGTGGAGAAAATGTGAAGCTAAGATGGCCTTTAGTCCTTAGAAAAGTATCAAGATCTAGGCAGCTGAGTTCCTAGAAGAAAGTCATTCTGCCTGTTTCAAGGACTTGTCATTGGGTTGTAAGTACTAAAGAAATTTAATTTGTTTCTTTTGCTTTTGTTTCCCACATGGATGGGGGAGTAAGAGGTATCAGGAGTAGAAAAAGATGGATACAGATTTTATTTCCTGTCTTTTATTCTTTTTTTTCTTTCTTTCTTTTTTTTTTTTTATGTTTAACTTATTGACAATTTGGCAACAAGTGCTGCTTTGAAGAGACAAAAATGCATAGCTATGCTTTTGAACAATGTTCTGACTTACATAATCTTCAAAGCGGAAGTCTTTTGGGGTCTATATCTCAGCATTTAGCTTGGCTGAACACACCTCCTGTTGGACACATGACCTCCTGCTTTGTTGACAATATGCTCCTACTCCACCCTGTCCTGCAGAGCTCTCTCAGGCTTCTTTACCAATGCTTTAGGGCCTAGTTCCCAGCTTTCTCTTCTCCTTAAACATTCTCTGAAAGAGATTGCATTCATTCACATAGTTTTAATTGTTCTTTCTAGAATAGCTTGGATCTTGCTTTGTACTCAGGCTTTAACTGTTTGTATTTGACTTAAGTCTTTGTGAGTGATTTTAGAATAAATTTGAATACAAACTGCATCTTAAATTTTCTTTGTCACAAACTAAGGAAAAGAATGCATTTGTAGTGGACATTTAAATCTTAAGACAAGAATTATACTTAGACATCTGAGAATGGTTGAAAGAACAGTAGATGCTATCCTAAAGAAGAAAATGTTTCCAGAAATGGCAGAATATTTCAAGGCAGTGATTCTAAGAAAAGAGGATAAAAACATTCCTTTTAAAGGAGTTTTAAAATCTGGAAATGGGGGACAAGTATTTTCAAGTGAATTGTTTTAGTCATATTATTTATTGTGAAATTTAAGTTGTTAATAAAATGATTCAGAAGATTTTTTGATGTTCTTGTTTGTGAACGTGGGCATAGATTTCATGAGTTTGAGATCCTTGCCATGTGGTATTGGAATAAGAAAGTTTCCTCTGTGTCATGAAAGTTTCTATGTAAAACCTTCATTTGGAAGTAAGAGTGAGTCAAAATTTTTGTAAGCAAAGGATAATTTGTCTAATCATCTGCATTTGTAAATAGTGAAACATTTTTTTATTAAACAAGTATATATACCATTGAAGGTATTCCATCTTACACTGATCATAAGTTTTATATATACCCAAGTGTGTAAGAAGGAGACATTAACCTACATTTGATGTCAAATAAGAAGAGGGCAATCTATGGAACAGGCACTAAATGGCTAATTGTGTCCTCACTGCTCATAATTCAGTATTTGGACAAGACAAATAACAGGAAGATGTATTGCACTAAAGATTCTAGTGTCATAAAATCTTTCTGACATAGAGAAAATATGCTACAGATATAAGAATTTGATGGGACATCATTAAAAACTCAATAGAAGACCCTCCTTATAATTTTTCTATTAAATGTATTGAGTGCCCATTTCACACTGGATTTTGTGTTTGGCATTTAAACAATGAAAGATAGATAAAATGTGGATTCTGCCTTTTAAGTGTTTATCAAGAAATTGGGAAAGGGGCAAGATGAATAAAAACTTCCAATGCAAAGGAACAATTTTACTTATTTAAATGCATCATAAATGACAAAAGGTGTTTCCCACATATATTTTACATTATAAGTGCCCCCCACCCATAAGCAGGGATTCTAACTAGAAGTATGTATATGTATATGGGGATATGTGTGGGTGTATGTGTGTATGTAGAAAAGATCACAACATACAGTTAGAATCTTAATGTAAAGACGTGTAGAGTTCGGATTTTACAGTAGCCATAGTTTTACTTCACTTGGATTCCTTGTCCCTAATAATAATAATAAAAAAATCAGTTAGAAACAGCTGAACTCTAGTAACCCAAGTTAGTCTGAGAGTTATCTTCCATTTTCCTGCAAACCTGCAAAAGTATTGAAATAATATTATGAACCTCTAAAAAGATACCAAAATATTTCTGGCAATGAATATAAGAATATGCTGATTACAGGAGTGCCTGGGTGCCACAGGCATCCAGCTCCTGGTTTCAGCTCAGATCAGGATCTCAGGGTTGTGAAATCTAGCCCCATGTTGGGCTCCATGCTCAGTGTGGAGTCTGCTTGAGATTCTTTCTCCCTCTGCCTCTCCCATTCATGCTCTTTCTCTCTCTCATTCTCTCTCTCTTTCAAATAAATAAATAAATCTTAAAAAAAGAATATACTAATTACAGAATTAAAAATAATAAGTATAATGAATTAATTCCATGGTGTTGCATTTTAGAATAGGTTTAAGTCAAAGACTAGTGATTAATTTTGTAATACTTGTTATTACAATTTTTGCCTACACCTTGGTATATTTGTATTTGGTATTTTAAGAATACAAAATAATCAGTCATCCTAAATACGTGAGATTTATATTTTAAGGTAAATTAGTTCATTTTATTTTATTTTTTTTAAAGATTTTTTATTTATTTATTTGACAGAGAGAGATACAGCGAGAGAAGGAACACAAGCAGGGGGCATGGGAGAGGGAGAAGCAGGCTTCCGCTGAGCAGGGAGCCCTGATGTGGGGGTTTGAGCCCAGGGCCCTGGGATCATGACCTGAGCAGAAGAGATGCTTAATGACTGAGCCACCCAGGCATCCCTAAATTAGTTTATTGTAAAGAGTTTTTAAATGTTATAAAATTGGTTTTCAAAATTTAATGTTAAAAAGTTGAAAAATTGGTCAAATAACTGCAGATGTGTTTTATGTAGGATTTTTCTGGTGAATTATATTAGGTTCATCTGAGAGTGACAGATAATGAACATAACTGCAAATTAAAACTAAAATGTTTAGGGTTGCCTGGTTGGCTCTGTCGGTTAAGTATCTGCCTTCGGCTCAGGTCATGATCCCAGGGTCCTGGGATGGAGCCTCACATCGAGGGGGGGGTCCCTGCTCAGCGGGGAGTCTGCTTCTCCCTCTCCTCTTGCCTGCCACTCCCCCTGCTTGTGCTCTCTTTCTTTCTCTCAAATAAATAAATAAATAAAATATTTTAAAAAATGTTTGATATGTCTCTCATATTTAAGTCCACGAGGCCTACAATAATTATTTAAAACCTAAAGCTGAGAAGAGTGACATCAGCTAGATGGCAGACAAATAAACTCCAAGCACTCCCTCCCCCATGGAATTATTAAACAACTAGGAATTAGCTACAGTAACTTTATAGGAGTTCTAGAAATCAGTCGAAGATCTACAGCAACCAAGTGAATGCCCCCTCAAGAAAAAGCCTCCTGCAAACTGGTAGGAAATTTTGTGTGTTTTTATTGACTCTTATCTCACCCACTTCCCAGCACCGCACTGTTTGGGGAAAGCCCAGTCCTCAGTTCCCTTCCAGGAACCAAAAAGAGCAGCACAGAAGGGATTTGCAATGTTATAACCTGTCTGGCTGTTGCGTGTGTGACTGGTCTTTGTCACCTAACTCAGACTTCAGATGGTCAAAAGTGGCATGCCTCTGATCCCAGGATAGGAAAAGCTGTGGGCAGGAGTTGGCACTGCAGGGAGGAATATAGGGCTTTAGATGTATGGAGCAAGAAATTACTAATTAAGAAATCCAATGGCTAAGGCCCTGAGAAGAAACAGGGATTAGACTTTTGAGAAGTTAAGACATTTAAGAGCAATTGTCCACATGGGAGAGTCTTGGAAAAAGAGCACATGCACAGGCCCAAGAAAGAGTCATGCCCAAAATATATCTGCGAACACCTTAAGCCTTCCCTTGTATGAGGTACCTAGAGTAGTCAAATTCACAGAAAGAAAATAGAATGGTGACTGATTGGGGCTGAGGGGAGGGAAAAACGGAGTTATTATTTAATGAGTGTGGAGGTTTAGTTTGGGAAGCTGAAGAAGTTCTGGAATGGATGGTGGTGATGGTGGTACAAAAATGGCAATGCACTTAATGTTACTGAACTCAACACTTAAAAGCCCACGGAATGAATTGTATGTTATGTATATCTTACCACGCACAAAAATACTGAGTTGTGTTGAAAATAGGTCTCACTTGAGCCATTGTGATTAAGTCACTGCAGTTATACCACTCTAAGATCTGGGACTGTTTGCAGACTCAGAATTCCTAAAACAAAGGATAGTCCATGCAACTTAAAGAGGAACCATATTATAAATGTGTGCCACAATCTTCCTTCTAGTGATCTCTAAAGGATCATCTGTCAGGTAGCTAGCTCATGTGTTAGTGCACACCTTCTCTAATCCTAATGTTGATGCTTTGAATCCAGACTGCCACTGTAATTCACTTATTGGTCAAAGTGGACATTCATTGAGTTTAGGTGATAAGTGGGTTTTTAACTAAACCTGTAGTACAATGGAACTAGGGTTCACAGACCTTGTTTTTATTTGCCCAGTTTCTTCATATATAGTTAAAACTGTTATATTCAGCAAACAGGAGAATATCTACATTGCTCCCTGATATTTGGAGTGAGGGTTATTATAGTAGGAATAAATAGTGAAAAGCTTGCAGCTTCCTCTTTTATAAAAATCATAAGTCAAATGCAAAACTATATAGCCTCTGGTATGCAGAGATTATGGTCACCCTCAAAAATTTGAAAATGCAAAGATGGGGACTCTCATTACAACTTAATTTAACTTACCTTTTCAGTGTCTGTAAAAGAGCAATTGGTCTTGGAAGAATATAGTAGATTATTGTACATTATACCAAGAAGTATCTTCCACTGTTGCTATTGTTCCAGATGTAATCTTATTACTGGAGTTAATTAATATTGTAATCACTGATAAATTTTGTATGATTGGCCATCATAGCAATGGTCCCTAAAAAATCACACCTCTCCCTATCCTTTCTCTAGTTTAATTCCTTCACTCATTAACGCTGGGCTCTGCTACGTGATTTGCTTAGGCCAATGGGATATAGCAAAATGACCCAAGAGGCTTGAAAAATGCTTGTGGGATAGGCTTTGCCCTCTCTTGCCTGTTACTTTTGGAAACTAGTCATGATGCAAAGAAGTTAGGCTGGCCTGCTGGAGACATGCAGCCCAGACAAAAGTCAGCATCGATTTCCATGCATACTTACAAAACTGAACAAAATTACATGAGATAAGTATTTTTACAAATTGAAAAAAAGGTAGAACAGGGCTGGGATCCCTGAGAGAATAGAATCAAACAAGGTGAGCCCTGTAATCTCACAGCTTTACAACTTGAATTATGGTGCGAAGACATTTCTTTAGGCTGCAACACAAGGACAGTTTCCAAAGCAAGTTTCGTCTTGTGTTACCGTGAAGAGAGAAGACAGAGACTGAAGTTCATATAGAACAAAGGAGATGGAATTTGGGGGGCAGGGTACTAGAGAGAATGGGACTATCAGGAAAAGAGTTTCACAGAAGTTTTCTTTCACAGAAGTTTCCTTGATTCTCTTAATGAAAATCAATCTATGCAAACATAAGGTATAATTTCATGAAGTCAAATACAGAATAACTTTCAGGGAAAAACAGAAAATTATAAGCTTAAAGATTCTCAAAACTCACTCAAGGCCCAGGAGAGTGGAAGGAAGAACAATTACTGAAACAACACAGGTCTGGGAATAGTTTAGGTTTATACAAATCAGAATGGAAAGACCAAATAATATAGAATCTTCAGAAATATCAACTTGGTAGTAAGACTGACTTAACTCTTGACTATAAAATTACTTTGGCTCTGTGTTAACAGATCAGAAATACAATCTTAGGAATGATTAAACTAATTCCAAGAAACTTAGGTAAACATAAGAAAATCAAACACTATTTGAAGGACCTATCAAAATCTAGCAAACGAGAATTTAAAATCTGCAAAGTTCACTCTAAAATGAAAAAAAAATCTATTAAGTAGGAAGTAAATGTAATCTATAACCATTTAGTTAAAATCAACACAGAAATGACAAGAGATGTTGGAAATAAAAGGGATATTAAATGCTTAAAAGCTTCCTAAAGTTAGAAGAAGCATGACTGATGAAGAGACGATGGAAGATATATAAAAGATAAAAACAGAATTCTAGAGATTAAAAATAAATATCTGAAATTATAAGTATACTGGAATTAATAAAGACAGAGTAAAGACTATAGAAGAAAAGATCATAGAAATTAAAAAAAAAGAAACTAAAGTCAAAGAGAGAGACAGAAGACAGAAAAATAAATAAAAAGAGCAGCTATGAACTGTGAGATATTAATCAGACTAACACACATGTAGTCAAAGTCCCAGAAGAAAAAGAAAGAGAGGGAGATAAAATATATATTTCTGAAGGAATTATAACCAAAAAGTTTGCAAATTTCATAAAAATTTTAAACAAGCTCCACAAAAACAAGCAGAATAAATATAAAGAAAACCACATCAAAATACATAAAAATCAAATTCCTAAATACCAGGGATAGGAGAAAATCTTAAAACAGCAAAAAAATTACCAAGCTTTAAGTACTCAAGACAAGATTAAAGATAAGAATGACTGCACAATATACTTTGTAAAATATATAAACCAGAAAACAAAAAGAGAGATACATCTTTATTTCAATAAAAAAGTTAATCTAGCTTTCTTTAACCAGCAAAAATATTTTCCAACATTGAAAATGAAATAAGGACTTTTTTAAAGACAAACAGCAGCTGAAGGAATGAATCACCAGCAGAATGACACTATGAGATTTGAAAAGAAATACTTTAGGGGCCCTAGGTAGCTCAGTAAGTTAAGCGTGTGACTCTTGATTTCAGCTCAGGTCATGATCTCAGGATCATGTTCTCAGGGTTGTGAAATTGAGCCCTGGGTCCCTGGGTCAGGCTCTGCGCTGGGCCTGGATCCTGCTTAAGATTCTCCTTCTCCCTCTTCCGCTACCCTCACCCATGCACACAGGTACACACGTGAGCTCTCTCTCTTTCTAAAATAATCTTAAAAAAAAAAAGTACTTCAGGCAAAAAGAAAATGACACCACATGTTCATTTAAATCTACATGAATGACATGTGCTGATAATGGAAATTATGTGGATATTTTCCTAATGTTTTACATTTTTAAAAAATAAATGAGCAAATATAAAAGCAACATATCTTGAGATTTATGACACATGTAGGTGTGATATATATGACAACAATAGTACAAAAGGTGGAAGGGAGTATAAACGTGTACCACTATAAGATTCTTTGATAAGTTAAATATATTACAAAACCTAGAAATACCTTTAAAATTAAAAAAATAGAGCAATAGTAAGCTAAAGATAAAGATAAATAAAATCATTTAAAAATTCAATAGAAGGGGCTCCTGGGTGGCTGGCTCAGTTGGTTAAGCATCTGTCTTCCGCTCAGGTCATGATCCTCGGTTCCTAGGATTGAGTCCCACATTGGGCTCCCTGCTCCATGGGGAGCCCGCTTCGCCCCCTTCCTCTGCCTGCCACTCCCCCTGCTTATAGACTCTCTCTCTATGTCAAATAAATAAATAAAATCTTTAAAAAAATTTTTAAAAATTAAAAATTCAATAGAGGACCAGAAAAGAGGAGGAAAAACCCACAATTTACAGGTGGAACAAATAGAAAGCAAAGAGCAAAATAGTAGATTGAAACCTAAATGTATGGATTGTTACATTAAAAATATTAATTTTATACACATTACAATCAAAACACAGATTGTGAGGTAGGTTATAAATTAAGACAAAACTATAGGCTATATTCAAGAAAGCAACATAGAAATATATAAAAAGATTAAAAGTTTAAGTTTTAATTTCCCGTGGAGTTACAGGAAATCGATTTACCTTTCCTTATAAAAAAGGTAAAACACAGAACAAAACAAATGAAATAACAGCACTCAAGAAACTGGACAGGAGGAGAATGATACCTCAATGATGAGAAACAAATGAGATGAGCCATATAATTGCCAGCTTACTTCCTGGAGAATGTTTCTAAGTTATGATCCAGGGATGGGGCAACCCTGTAAAGACTGTCTCTAATTTGAGGAGATTGGACTGAAATTCTAGGGAAGACAAGATGGCAAGAGTTTATAGAACAGAGTATCAGAGAGGAGAAGCTACAAAGAGAGAGAACTCCAGAGATCTGAGGAGGGTCTTCTTCAGACACTTAGTTGAGTACTGATCACCACATGTACATGCCGAAAATACCCAACGCTGAGAAATAAACTATCTGACAGGATTACAAGGAATACCGCTTGAAGCTTATATAGGGTCAAGAATAGTGCCTCTTTCTAACAGCCCAGAGCAGGAAAACTCATAATTCAGGGAATATCAGTTGAGATAATAAGAAGGATTTTGCCTTAGTTATGGGGAAAAAAAATAACCCTAGATTAAATGTATCTTCATACCCACCTAACAAAGATTAAATAATACCCTAAAAAAAAAAATAATACCCTAAAAGATCAAACTGTTTCTCAGTAACTATCTATGTCCCACAACATGGGTGTATTTTCAGTTCAAAACCTTACATTTGGTTCTTTATATCTTTTATTGACTTGCTAAGGCTTTCACTTTTTCATTTCATTCAAGAGTGTTTACAACTTGTGTCAAGTAATTCTGTCATCTCTATTATCTTGGTGTTGACATTTATTGTCTTTTTTTCATTCAGTTTGAAGTCTTTCTAGTTCTTGGTATGTTGAATGATTTTTTTATGGAAATTTGTTATATTATGAGATTCTGGATCTTACTTAATTTTTATGTTTTAACTGTTTTGTTTTGATGTTGCTCTGGCTGGAGAAAGCTGATATCACCTCACTATTACCAGGTGGAGGTAAGTCAATTTCTTACTAGGTGTCCATTGACACCCGAAGGGGTTGGGAGGCTCTTCTTACTCTTAAGCAAAGATGAGCACACTGGCTCCTCACGTGGCTTCCACTGACACTGCAGGGAGGATGACATTGTCACTGCTGGGCAGGAGTGAAAATGCTGCCTTTCCAGTAGGCCTCCTCTGAGACCTCCTCAGCAGAGGAAGGAGCACCTTGCTCCTGATGAAAGGGGTGAAACTGTAGCCTTGCTACATATTCTTTATTAACACTGGGTGACTGGGATGTCTTGCTATTGGCCAGTGGGAATGAAAATGTATTCTCTGACACCATCATAACAGGTTCTTCATTACAGCCTTGGGAGGCTGGAAGTCGCTGTTCTCCACTCAATCTTAGCTGGAGGGAAGAAGCGTGGGAGCAATATTGTCCGTGGTGTTTGTCTAGAATAGAGGGTTACAATCTAAAAATTTTACATCTGTTTGGCTGGTCCTGGTCCTTTTACTAGAGAGTGTCAGCTTTTGTTTGGGCTTTATTTATGCTTGTGCCTATCAGTATTTTTAAGTAGCCAGCTTCTTTATCTCCAAATCTAGGACATATGAGGCAAAAATGAGACCCAGAGAATTCACTTCCATGTCATTTCTAAGACCCAAGACCATTAACCAGTCTACCTTCTTCTCTCCATTTTTCATAATCTTCTACTTTTGTTTTATATATGATATCCAGGGTTTCTAACTGTGCTAAGTGGAAGCAGTGATATCTACTCCAGCTTCCCCAGAATAGAAGTCTACATTTTCTTTTTGTGATAGGTAAAATAATGAGTCTACATAAACATTTGATCCCATTGACTTCTGACTTCCTCAGAGTTAGTTTCATAATCCACAATAAATTCTAGAGAAACTTTTGTATAATATTTAAAACTCAGATCCAGTGAATCTTGCCTTTAGAGTGATTTAAAGTTGTAGGTATAGTAAGGAGTAAAGATGGGATTCTCCCTAATGATGCAGTGATATTTGCATTAAAACTATGATTTGAGGCATGAAATATGCTTGATATATAGATTTTAACTGGCTTTAGGTTTAATCTACCAGTTAGAAGTCATTATAATAGATTTAGAAAATAGTTTGGGATTTGGAAGTATCGTGGAAGAAAAGAGTAGAATAAGTAAATCTTGTTTGAGCTGAAATACTGCCTCTACTTTTCCTGGCTTTGTGACTGTAAAACAATTATTTAACCTCAATTTCATTGCTTTATCTCTAAAAGAACATGATACTTGCCATAATTATTTCAGTGGGTTATTTTATCCCTAAATTTTAAATTCTATATAAGTCATTACTCATTGATATCGATCATTATAATATTCACTATTAAAACCACATATTTTTGAGACCTCATTGGTTTAAGTTGAGTCACTGATAATTTTTCAAAAGAAAAACATAATGCATGTGCAAACTGCCTGATCAATAAAATATGAATTTTATGGACACCAAATATACCTGATAATAATAATATAAGTTTACAGATTCATACAGCTAAATGAATAGCAATCAGGATAAAAGCAAAGAAAGCCAAGTGTACATACTTACTTAATAGAGAAATAGCTGCAACATGATTTTTAATAACACATTAGGGGTTCTGCACACAATATCTCTATATAAGTAAGCTCCTAGTGGGCTGACTCTCCTGCAGAAATAAATTCTAAACTTTGTTGATAATACCAAAACAACAAGCAAAACAACAACAGAATCTACTCAAATGCTTTGCTGATGAACAAAGACAAGCTAGCTGATTTTGAAGATCAGCTGCTACATATAAGATAAAAGTAACAACATGAGCAAATTTTCTGTTGTTACAGCTTTCAGCTAGAGGGAAACCCATGTATAGCTCTGTGTAAGGCATTTGCAAGTTTGAAAGAAAGAAAATTCATCTTTATGGTGTGACAATCTAGGAGACAGAGTTCAGTACCATTATAACCACAGAGAAATGCAGAGTTAATTTCAAAAGGAGGAGAGCAAGAGAGGGGATAGCTGCATTCTATGTACAAACTGTCCAGAATCTGGTTGATACGTAAGGTTTCCCATGCATAGGGTTGACTGCAAGCAACCAAACTATGGATGAAGACACTGAAATCAGATTTCAGCTGCTCTCCAAGATATGGAATTTGAATTTGTTGAGTCTGTTCAAGTTAAATTTTCTGTTAAACATACCAATATTCTTAAAAGGAATATAACAGAATCCTTAGTATCAAAGATATTATTTTCACAATGTCCAAATATGAACCAAAATTACCCAACATCTGAGTAACCAGGAAAATGTGATCCATTGTCAAATATAAAAGACAATTAACAGAAATGATCCCTGAGATGACCCAGATGTTGATATCACCAGAGAAGAGCTTTAAAGCCCCTATAATAACTATACTCATTAATATGAAGAAAAATGTTTTTGTAATTAGTGAAAAGATATATAATAACAGAACTTTTGAAACAATAAAAAAACAAATAGAAATACTCCTACTAAAAAATAAAACATAATATCTGAAATAAAATTTCACAGATTGGTCTTAACAACAAAATGGAGATTACATAGGAAAGAATCTGTGAAACTGAAAAAGATCAATACAAATTATCCAATATAAAGAACAGAGAGTAAAAAAGACTGAAAAATATTAATACAGTCTCAGGGACTTCTGAGACAATATCAAAATATTTAAAATACTTGTTATTGCAGTTCCTGAAAGAGAAGAGCAGGAAAATTTTTGAGAATATATTTGATAAAAACTTCCCTATTTTGGTAAAAAATATAAATATAGAATTTCAAAAACTTCAGTATATTCAAAGCAAGATAGATATAAGAAAACCATACCTAAAGATATCATAGACAAAGTACTGTAAACCAAAAATAAGAAAAATCCTGAAAGAAGCTATATAGGGAAATCTACAACAAAATCCATGGATGCCAGAAGACAGTGGAATAAAATCTTTAAAATGTTGAGAGAAAAAAGAACTATCTACTCAGAAATATTATGTTGCAAAAATATCTTCAAAAATATAGATGAAATAAAGACATTTTCACATAAAATATACTGACACCAGAGTGTATTACAAGAAATGGTAAAGAAAGTATTTTAGGCTGGAAAGAAATGATACAAGAGGATTTTTAGGAAGGAATGAAGCAGGTCAAAAATGCTAAAAACTGGATAAATGTAAAGAACAATGTTTTCTTATTGTCTTTAAAGTACATACATGATTTAAAGCAACTTTATAGCATTATTATGTAAAATTGTAATACATATTGTGAATATGTCATTAAGAGTGGGAAATGCTCCCAGAGTCCAATGTTCCTAAATTTTACTTACAGTGGGACATTATTAAACATAAGTAGAATATTATGAGGATATGTATAAATAATTGCAGTATTCATATAAATAATTGCTTTTTGTATTAATTATATATATAAATGAACAAAAAGAATGAGATTGGGTAAATTAGTTAAATGACATACCTTTTGATATCAGTGGTACAAATGGAAATCAGTTTCTGAGAAAGTTTTTCAGTAGGAATACCCACAAAATGAAATCCCTTCAGGGATTGAACTGCCAAGATGACAGACCACATAAGATTAGACAGAAAAACTATAAAATTTTTGGTCCCTAGTGTACCAACGGTAAAGATATCAGACCAGCTCATCAGAGTAAAACAAATCAATGGGAAAAAAGTTGCTTCAGCATATCAGATACAGTATATAAAGATCTAGTTCATGCACATTCTTGTGTTAACACTAAAGATCCATGTAAATTGAAGTTGCTTGAAAAGTTTTATGATCTGCCCACTTTCTCTAGATTTCATCAGCTAGGATCGTATTAATTATAACTTTGTAATTAATATGTGAAATGTATAATTAGATATGAATCTCTGAGATAAATAAAACTATAAAAAAGATATAAGAATGCTTCCAGTAATCACAGAATAGATACATATAAATACATATGGGATATATATGTGTATACTAGATACTAATAGTTTCACAGTTAAATATATACCATAATATATATTTTATTATGTAATAGTTACATACAGTTCTATATGTATATATACACTATTATACATAATATGATATATATGAGCTATATACATTATACATATATACGCTATATATGTAATATGATATATATGAGCTATATACATATACATAATATGATATATATATAAGCTATATACATAAGCTATATACATATATAATATATATTATGAAGTAGTTACGTATAGTTTTATATATATTTATATACACTGTTACATATAATATATTATATATAAGCTATGTGCATTATATAATACATATATTTGTACTGAGCAGTTGAGTCTGGTAAAGGAAAGAACATTACAACCACATCACATTCACATTTAAATAAGGCCTATGTTGCAGATGCTAAGGTTAGGAGGGCACACCGATCAACTCAACGCAGCTGCCATGTTTTACTCTAATTTCCATCCCTGTTGCTCTTTTATAAGAAGTCCACATGCTGTAAGAAAGAAAGAGATGATTTCAAATCTACTAATTATTATCATGATGTTATTAATTTAGACCAAGATAATAATAAGATGGTGTCTATAAAGAAAGACTTCATTATGGAATTAATTGCTTTGATTGGGGTCAACACAGGAGAAAGATTTGCATAGCATTTAAGAAACAATTACTTTGATGGCTATTCAGGAGCCAAAAACATGCAAATTTAAAGAGAGCATTTTACAATTTCCCCTTTTACATTCAGATGCTAAGTTCTCTGATAAACCCCACTTGTTCATCAGAAAATTAAAATCACTGAATTGAAGAAGATCTGAGTAATGATGTATTATTGATGTATTCTGTAAATGTTCAAATTATTCTTGGATTCTATTTCAGATTTATTTCACAGAAACAAAAAATGGCATTACAAAGTCAATGTTAATCGTAGTGTTGATGTTGTGGTTGTTTTCCCCTAATAGATGTCGACAGAAGTAAATTATAGTTATCTTTATGAATTTACTGTTACTCTTTTTATTCTCATAGTTCTTGACTAGAAGACACATATGAAATGAGAAACTTCTCTATGTTTAACACCTGCTTCCAATTCATTGACTAAAAATGTAACTTAATTCTTTTGTTTTGCTGTTCTCAGTATTTTTATTGCATTTTTCTCTTTGATGAGTGCTTAAACTCAATTTGAGAGAAAGAATCTCAGATAAATCCCTCATATAAAAACATATTCTCCTTGAGAAATGAAAAATTACCAACATATTTGATATGTATAAGTAAACTAATTTTGTTTTTGCTTTTCTCTTATTCTCTTGGTTGGTATTCACTGTAATGTCCCTTTGAAGTAAGTGACCAAAACCATACCCAGGAGTGTATTTGACCATTAAAATTTAGTGGGAGTCATGAGCCTGTAAATGTCAAGATATTTGACTACTATTGAATAATAAGCAAACTAAAAATAGTTTTCTGATTCTAAAACATCTGCTTTATATTGAAAAATGACCATTAACCAAATTGCCAAATGTTCCTTTAAAAACATATATGAGCAAATGTTTCCCTTTCATACTATTTTCTTTTAAATTATGCTCTCATGTCAACAAAACATCTTACTTTGAAAATAAAAGGAAAAGGTAAAAATATGAAAACAAAAACAAAAATACAAAAGTTTGACCTATCTTTGACATTTTAATTAACAACAACAAAACATCTAGAAAATATAGTATCCCTGATTTTTCTTTCATATAATCATTTTAGAGACATAAGACACTGTAATTACAATGCTATGGATAAATTCTCATCAAAATTTTCCTTATTCAGAATCCATAAACCCTAAGTAAAAACCAAAAGTGTATCTACAGAAGAATTATTTTTCATTTTAAAGATTTTTTTTTTTAGAGCAGTTTTGAGTTCACTGCAAAATTCAGAGAAAGGTACAGAAATTTCTGTTATGCCTTCCTGTCCCCACACAATTGTAGCTGTCTGAGCTCCATTTTTTCCCAAACAATACACTGATATTTACATAAGATATTTGTGAGTCTGTAAATAAAGCTTTCACTTTTCCATATGATGCAAGGCAGGCTGGGTCTGAGCACCCAAATGGGGATCCTGCAGGACAAGGCAAAGGGTCCTTGGCTTCAAGCAGGATGGAAATCAAAAGTAAACAAGTAGGAGGGGAAAGTTTGTTGAATGTAGAGAGAGCAGATACAGACCTACTGAGTGTCCAGGAGACTCAGAAATGAAAGGAGGGAGTCTTCTGTTTGCTGGGCATCTGGGGTTTTTATTGGCTACTGTGGTCTGGTGCTCATGCCCTCTTAGGCATCTAGGAACTGGTCAGAATAAGGATCGGGTCCAGGTGTCCTTCATAAGTCATTCATTCCCTAAAGTCAGATGTCTTGATGTTGAGGTATTCTGAGTTAGTGGTCTTGGAGAACTGTTTATGATGACCCCACCCCGTCACTCCCTACATGCAAACTACCGTGCTGGAAGACTGCAAAGATAGTGTCTCTTTGTCCCTGACAAGGAGGACATATGCTATTTGCATTGCAAGGCATGTGTAGAGTGGGGCTAGGGGTGCAGGTCCTAGTGAGAATAGAAGCTGGAGCAAAGGAAAAAAAATGTCTTTTTTTTATGGGGTCCCTTCAGTTTTCCTGTCTCACACATACGAGATCAAAATTGAAATGTAGTTTTCAACAATGCAAATGCAGTAATAAATATATTCATTTAGCATGGTCAAATAAAGACCGTTAGTTTAAATCCATACCCTAAAGCAAGGATTAAGGAATTAGAGTCTATAATTCTCCTTCAACTGCCCTTTAATTTTAAAAATCATCCAGCCAAGCCCAACTCATTACATTTTTCATGAAATTTTAATTATATATTTTTAGTACCAAAAACATCTGCAGAAGCCTTGCCTTGAATGGCTACTACATTGCAGATGACCACAGACAATAAATAAATCAGCTCATGTTTTAGTGTGTACCAGAGCTGGCAACATTAGTATCATGAGATATTAATTATAGGATTTCAACTATCTTGTGTCCCAATTAGGCTATATAACCAATCCCAGATTTGTTACATTTCCCTGCAGATGTGTTGCCCACATCTCTATCTTCAGAACAATTTTTTATTAGTCAAAGATACTGGTTATAATAAATTGAATCCAACTCTTACTAACTAAGCAGAAAATGAATTCATTATAATTCTAGATTTATTGGAGAGATTACCAAAATAAGGAAAAGGTTAAGAAACAGAGCAGAAAATGAAAAGGAAACAAGAAACACCAAGCTGTAGGAACCACAGCCAAGTGCTTGCTAGTCTGAGCAGGCATTAATGTGGACTCAGCCATCAGCACTTCTATGGAATACCACTGGTCTTGGGTACCAATGCTACACTCTTGCTGCATAACAACGCTTTATATTTTTCCTGCCATGACTATGCTAATTCTAAGGCTGATAGATTGAGAAGTTTATTAAAGTAACTATTAAGTGGAAAGGCCTTGCTTATGAAAAATAATTACTATTTTAACTACTCACTACTATTTTAACTACTAAATATGTAGAGAAGAATGAATCATTCAATGCTCTCAATAAACCTTGATCAGAAATCCAAGTTCATTATCAGCTTGTCAATGGATCACCTGGAAAACTACCTCATCTTGTGTTGCCACTTTTTTGTGGCATGAAGTAAGAAAGAATATCATCCATTTCCTCATTGTAGATAGAAAGCCTCAGAAAGGGGTGCCTGGGTGGCTCAGTCGTTAAGCGTCTGCCTTCGGCTCAGGTCATGATCCCATCGTCCTGGGATCGAGCTCCGCATCAGGCTCCCTGCTCAGCGGGGAGCCTGCTTCTCCCTCTCCCACTTCCCCTGTTTGTGTTCCCTCTTGCTGTCTCTGTCAAATAAATAAATAAAAATATCTTTAAAAAAAAAAGAAAGAAAGCCTCAGAAAATGTTGGAGTTTAAAAAGACCACTGAGTAGGAGAATATTGAAGTTATGGGGTGTAGCATAGCCTCCTGATTAAGATATCCTGGCAATAATCTTGGCTCCTTCACTTAGGAGGCATATGATGCTGGGTATTTTTTAAACCAATCTTCAAAATGGGATAATAATTGTAACTATGTATGCATATATAATATACCCGTAGTATTGTAAGCATTCAGTGAATTAAAACATTAAAAATGTTAGAAGAGAATCCTGACATGCCATAATTATGCCTAAATTTTATTTTTTATATGCATACTGTGAAACTTGAAAGGTATAGTCTTCACAAAGAAATCAATGTAACATAATACGGTTTTGATATGTAAATCATATAGGAATATGCAAGAGTTATAGGAAAAGGTGATGCAGAAATAAATTTGAGTATATGAAGTGTACGTTAAAATACATAAGCCGTGTTGTAAGTTTTATATTTAGAGGAAAAATCCAAATTATAAAAAGTTAATGCAGTTAAACTATGTGGTTTTTAGAACGTGGAGTATTGATGTGCAGATTATGTGAGGTAAGAAAAAAATATATGCATCAAGGTTTAGGCAAAGACATTCTGCAATGAATAAGCAGTAACAAAGGACGGAGTGAATAAGAAGTAAAAGAGATACACAGGTAACCAGAGAGTGTTCTCAGAAGATTTAGAGAATCAGCATATGCCAAAATTCCCTAGGTACTAAATAAATATTTATTGAGTAAATAAATTAGTAACTTAAGTCAGTTGTCTCCCTTTTGATTAGAATTTGAAAAAAAAATTAATGCAAATAGTTTACGGTTAAAGGTTTCCTCAGGAATCAGATGCAAATGTTTATTTGAATTTAATATTTAAGATAAAAAGTTAATGTTTTATACATAGGGTTAAAATTAGAAATTAATATTTTACATATAGGGATACAATTTAATATTAATATTTAAACTTTAATATTATTTCATATTACATATAATATGAAACAAATAATATAAACTAAAATTTTAATATTTTATATATAGAGAAAAAATAGAAATTCATCTTCTTAAAAACAACAACAAAATACAAACCCCAAATGTAATCTAGACTATGACATAGTCTATGGAATTATTTGTAACTTGTTTATTTCTGGTGTGGCAAACAATAATATCTTCATTCACTGAATAATTATTGAGCATCTGCTCTGTGACAGTAACTCTTCTAGGCACTGAGATCATATCGTAAACCAAACAAGTCTTCCCACTCATCCAGTGCTAAGCTCTTAGTTTATAGGGACAGGTGATAAATAAATATTTCTCTGTGTCTGATGGTGATAAGTGGTTTAAGTTTAAAAAATGACCTCAGGGTAAGCGGTTAAGAGAGTGCTGGTGGATAGGTGTTGATAGTTCTCTTGGATAGGTATCTAGGTGTGAAATGTCTATGTCTGATGGTAACTCTGTAGTTGTTTGCAGAACTGCTAGACTGTGTTCCAAAGTGGCTTCATCATTTTACATTCCCAACAGCAGTGTATGAGGGTTCCAATTTCTCCATATCCTCTCCAATACTTATTCACACACTTTTTGATTCTATTCATCCTAGTGGGTGTGAACTATTACCTCATAGTTTTAATTTGCATTTTCTTGATGGCTAATAATATCAAGCATCTTTTAATGTGCTTGTTGGCCATTTCTGTATCTTCCTTTGATAAGGAAGAGTATTCAGATGTTTTTCCCATTTTTTAATTAGGCTATTTTTCCTTTGATAATTGAGCTGATGAGTTTATGAATATTCTAGACACAAATCCCTTATCAGATATATGGTTTGCAAATATTTTCTCCCATTCTGAGGCTGCCTTTATACTTTCTTGATGGTGTCCTTTGAGGCATATATATATATATATATATATATATATATATATATTTTTTTTTACTTTTCATAGAGTTTATCTATTTTTTTTCTTTTTGTGTTTGTGGCTTTGGTGTCATATGAAAGAAACATTTGCTATATTTGAGGTCATGAGAATTTACCTCTATGTCTTCTTCCAAGAATTTTATAATCTTAGTTCTTACATGTACATCTCTGATGCATTTTGGACTAATGTTTGTATATGATGTGAGGCAATATCCAACTTCATTCTTTTGCCTGTGGCTATTTACTTATCCGCGCCATTTGTTGAAAGACTATGCTTTTCCTTATTTAACGGTTTTGGGACCACTGTCAAAATTCAGTTGACTACGTGTATGGGTTTATTTCTGGACTCAATTTTATTCTATTGATCTGCATGTGTGTCTTGTGCCAGCATCACGAAGTCTTGATTACCACTGCTATGTAGTCAGTTTTGCAACTGGGAAGCGTGTGTCCTCTTACTGTATTTTTCTTTCTCAAGGTTATTTTGGCTATTCAGTGTTCCTCGTAATTCCATAAGAATTTTAAAATCATCTCATCAATTTCAGTGGCGAAGTCAACAGGGATTCTGATGGGTATTGCATTGAATTTGTAGTTCAGTTTGGGGATCATTGCCATCTTAATGTTAGATCTTTTAATTTGCAAACATGGGATGATTGTCCATCTATTTAGATCTTATTTGATTTTTGACAATGTTGTCTAGTTTTTACATTATAAGGTTTGTGTTTCTTTTGTTAAATTTATTCCTAAGTATTTTATTCATTTTGATACTATTGTGAATATAATTGTTTTTTTTTTTTTTAATTTCATTTTTGGAGTCATTTCAAGTGTACGGAAAATACATTTGATTTTTGTATAGAGATCTTATATGCTGCAAACTTGCTGAACTTGTTTATTAGTCCTCATAGTTTTTTAGTTGATTCCTTAGGATTTTAAATTCATATTATTTGCTAATATTACTTCATCCCTTCCAATCTGGATCTTTTCTTTTCCCCTTCCTTCATCCTTCTCTCTTCCTTCTTCCCTCCCTGTCTCCCTTCTTTGTCTTCTGTTTTTGTCTCTTTCTCTTTCTCTCTTTAATTGTCCTGGCTAGAACCTCTAGTACAATGGTGAATAAAAGTAGTGGAAGTAGATGTCCTTGTCTGATTCCTGATCTTAGGAGAAAGAATTCAGTCTTTCACCATTGAGTAAGATTCTAGCTGTGTATTTGTCGTAGATGGCCTTTATCAGGCGGCATATAATCATTTCTATTCCCAGTTTGTTGAGTGTTTTTATCACGGAAGTGTGTTCCAACCATTTAGTTTTAGGAACCAAGGAATACCTTACTTATCTTTCTCTTGGTGTGGCCATGATGCTGGCCTCTTTCTAACCAAGCATCAAGAGTTTAGCTAAGCTACTCCATGGTACTGCTGCCTTGGCATCCATTTTATATGGCCAAGTGGCCTGCAGGAACTTCAAACTGACACTAGCCCACTCATGCAAGTGCACATGAGGTAACAGCTGGTTACAGCTCATAGAGTCACAAGCAAATGTAAATTCCTGGTATGGTTTCCCCAACAGCCCTTGTGATCAATGTCTCTCCTGTTTCCCAGGGCCTTCACCTTGTGTGCCTCTTAGTTAAGACATCTATGGGGCTTAAGAAAACCCCGTTCTTTTGGTTGGAATTACCAACCTGGCCTTCGACTGAGAACCCCAAAGCACTCTACCTATAGAACCTAGTTAGTCAGCTAATAAAGGCATGTGCCCCAGGTCCTGTCTCTCTCTGTCTACCCTCTGCCTTCCCTCTCTGTGTGGCCCCTCAGACTGTACAGTGTACTCCATTCAGACCTGAAAGTAATAAACTCTTGAATTCCAATTTACTTTGTGGTCCATTGTTGAAACACAGCTTACTGTCCTGCACCCTGTACTGCACTTAACAAATGTTAATTTAACACCAATGTTAACACCAAGGCTCTGCTGCATTCTCAGATACTTAGAGACACATTGAAGCTACTTTCAATATATCTCTGCTGAGTTGAGGATCTGGCACTGGTATGCGGATTCATGCAGCCCACTCTAATTACATAAGCCTCAATCTTCACAGTACTGCTAAAACAGCTTTCATTCTGCTATGAAATTAGAGGGGAGATATCTACTTAATTTTGGGTTATATTGTTATAGAGGTTGTATAGAACTTAGTAAGACAGCTCCTTTAGTTAACTCAAATCTTTGTTCTTTCTTCCAAGATACATTGTGCTGCTGGGTCAAGTAATAGATACTCTGTTTTCTGAAATTCTTCCTTCGATTGTGAGCAGTATTAGCTACCACCCCTCACCATCACTCCACCATGTATTTTATTTATTTATTTATTTATTTTTTTAAAGATTTTATTTATTTGACAGAGAGAGACACAGCGAGAGAGGGAACACAAGCAGAGGGAGTGGGAGAGGGAGAAGCAGGCTTCCCACTGAGCAGGGAGCCCGATGTGGGGCTCGATCCCAGGACCCCGGGATCATGACCTGAGCCGAAGGCAGACGCTTAACGACTGAGCCACCCAGGCGCCCCTCCACCATGTATTTTAGAGGAATTCTCTCTAAATTAGCTGTATCCGAAACTTACTTTCATTTAACTTAGTAATCCAATGCCACCCTTGTTTTTGTTCTCTGCTTTACCATATATTACTATGTTGTCTTGATATGAATGATGATTATATGGTTTTAGGTTTTTGGGGTTGTTTGTGCCCCACAATCTAAGAAATTGAATTTAATTAGATAATTGTGATAGTATAAATCTTTCTGCTTCTAGCAAAGTCAACAAATTGCATTAAATTTACAATTAGTACATTATTTCCTTGTTCAAAAATATGTGTAATCTTCCAGTACCTATAGGATATTGTCTGACTTAAATATATTTGAGGTACCAGAATCAGTTACAGTATTTTGGGATGGGGCGGGGATGGGGACTGACAAAGACTGCATATCCCATGGATCTAGAGTGGTAAGCAGAAGTCTAGGTGATGGGTTAGTAAAGTTAAGATGGGAGGGCTGTAGCTGAATGCAGTCTCATCAACTCTCCTCATTATCAGTGGCCACATCTTTGCAAGAATGCTGTATGCCGTGTCTTCATTAGGAAGAACAATTCCAGATCAAGCCTCTTGTTCATAAATTTGGAAGCTGATTGCCCAGGGCTTCTAGTGTATGTGGTGGTGGTGGTGGTGGGTAATCAGGGGTGGGTGTGGGTGGGTTAGCGAGTAGAAGATCAGGAGGAAGAAAAAGAATGAAATTCAAAATAGACTTTCTTCTAAAGTGATTAGCTAATTGAAGAAGATGGAATATCAAACTTATAGATGAAAGACCCTTCACTGAGGTAGCCTGGGAAAGACTGGAATAACAGACTGTCCCAGACAAGGAGGTAAGTCGTCAAGTTTGATGAGCCTTAATTAATTCCTCTTAGAAGGTGAGAAATACCTGGATATGAGAAAAAAAAAATACACTTAATACATTTCTCCACTCCTTCATGTATTGGTAATAAATTTCTGAAGACTAAGTTTTTTTTAATTAGAATTCACATTTCTGACTAGTAGACCTTATCATTTTAAGAAATCTACTAGAGAGCAATTATTATCTAGGACTTAGTTCTTTATTTTATTCTACCAATGTGACTGTCACAATAAATTTAAAAATATTTAAATTAATGAAGAAATTAACATCTTTCATTTTTATTAGGTTATTTAAGGAATTATATGTATAAAACTATATTTTACCTAGATACTATTGTATTTTATAGTTCCTAACATTGCCCTTCATATTTAAATATTTTAAAATAAGTTCCAACTTAATTGTCTATTTCTCCTTCTTGTCTGTTACTTTTACCTGGAAGAGTTATCTGAAAGGACACTGAAACTCCGTAGGCCAGAAACATGCTTAAACTTGTTTCATGGGGTTCTGGTTGATATAGTTCACTAATATTCTTTTAAAATGAGAAAGAGGTGAACACAGCAAGACAACTCTCTGCTTGAATGCTACTACACAGCATCAGGTATTTTTTTTTTAATATTTTTCATCATTCAATTTAGATTCATCTTCTGTAGCTTGAAGAAGAAAAACTAGCAACAGTTCCCATAAAAACAACCTTTCCAGGTGGTTATCGGGTCCAATTACAGCTTCACAGCTAGGTATGTCTCAACTTGCTAAGGAATTGGGAAATAATGCTAAGAATATAGCAGGGGATATTTAGTTTAAATAAGAGAATTGGTTAGAATGGAAAATTAGTGTTATATAGAACATTTTTATCATATAGATGTTACAGATTGAACTTACTCATGTCCACTTAAGACACAACGCAGAAACTGTATTTTAAAGCCAACTGGATAAATGGAGAAGCATATGAAGAAAATTCCATATGGTGCTCACTTAAAATCATACTTTCAAAAGTAAAAGATTTATTTTAAAATAGTTATTTTCATATCCTAATAGGGTCAGTGGGCATTGAACTAGTTTATTTGCAACAAATTCTGAGGGGCAGATTAATATACATGAATCATTCTAGTAGTTGTTCATTATAATAAAATATTTTGGTAGTGTTACTTGTTAGGTAGGCAGAGAAAAAAAGTCATTTGCCTTATTACATGAGGATTTCCTATATTCTAAGTTACTTCATAACTACATTCAAATATGCAGACACAGGGCGCCTGGGTGGCTCAGTTGGTTAAGCGACTGCCTTTGGCTCAGGTCATGATCCTGGAGTCCCTGGATCGAGTCCGCATGGGGCTCCCTGCTCGGCAGGGAGTCTGCTTCTCCCTCTGACCCTCCCCCCTCTCATGTGCTTTCTCTCTCATCCTCTCTCTGTCAAATAAATAAATAAAATCTTAAAAAAAATATGCAGACACAATTTTAAAAATGAAGTTTATCCTCTACTATTAAAATCAAAATAAAACAGAGAGGAAATATTTTAAAAAATAAAATAAATAAAAACAAAAATCTCTGAGAACTAAGAAATGAAAAACTGCATTTATCATCAATACTTCTAACTAGGTTCAATGTCTTTTTCTTGTATTTTATATTGATAGTAGAGAAACTGGTTCTCTGGTATATTTTATTTCCTTGGAAATGCATGAAAAAATACTTTTGAGTACTGCACGTTCAGATTACCATATACCACAAAACCCTATATAGAATTATCAACTGGCTTTCTCTGACAAGAGCTAACACTACGCTTTGTGGAATCAGGCTTTTAAGGAAAAAGAAAAGCAGCAGGAAGTCCTTTCGATTGTTGATTATATAATTCCCAGTGCTGTATATAGCTGTAGGTTGAATCTAAGAAAACTCAGAGGTGCATGGACAGTATATTTATATTGTTCACCCTATATGTCAGATGGTTTAATTGATATATTAAGGTTGAGTTAGCATGAAAGTGCAAAATCTTGAGAAAATTCTTTTAAGACTATAGAGAAAGATGCATAGGGATGCCTGGGTGGTGCGGTCAGATAAGCAGCCCGACTCTTGGTTTCCATTCAGGTCGTGATCTCAGGGTCCTGAGATTGGGCTCAACATTCAGCACAGTGTCTGCTTGAGTTTCTCTCTCCTCTTCCTCTGCCCTGACCCCTCTAAAATAAATAAATAAATCTTTAAAATATATATATAAAGATGCATAAAGATGATGAAAATATTTTTCCAATTGTATTAAATAAACTGATGGCTTTCTGATGACTGAAGAGAAGTGATAGTGAAAAATTGAGTAAAATGACATTTATTTTCATCAAAATTGTTTTCACAATTCCTCATTTAGTAATCTATATTGGTAAATATGAACGGCAATATGATCAACATTCATATACATGGATAGTCTGTAGTTTTGTGCATTATATTAAAAATTTAGAACCAACCAAAAGTTTGATGATAGAGCAATTGTAAACACTATAAGTTGGCATATTAGTAGTCATTATATCACTTATTTAATTAAACTTTACAGAATGAGAAAATGGTACTGATAATTATAGAAAATTGATAAAAATCATGATTAAATCTGTACATATTATACAGCAAGTTTTTTTTATAAGAAGTCATATTCATATATGAAAACAAAACACTCCAAAAAAAGAGGCCATCATGATAACGTTGTTCTCTAAATCGTGGGATTATTATTTTTATTATTTACATTTTGTGTACTTTCCAAATATATACAATGGGGTATAGTATTTTTTTAATCAGACAAGAAGCATGATAAAACACTTTGCAAAAATTTTGATGCAATGATGTCTCTGAGAAATAGCTAATTTTGATATGATAAAATTAGAAAGTAAAGCAAAATAAACATTAATTTTTCTAAGTTTCCCATTTCACATTTACCAGAGAAACATGCTATATGTAGATAAAACTAATTTGAACAGAAATGTATTTATCTTTCACTCAAAGCAAAGGTCATAAGAAAATCTCTAAATAGCATAAAATTGTTAATGAAATTATTATTATTATTTAGATTTTATTTATTTATTTGACAGAGAGACACAGTGAGAGAGGGAACAAAGCGGGGGGAGTGGGAGAGGGAGAAGCAGGCTCCCCACGGAAGAGGGAGGCTGCCACGGGCTCGATCCCAGGACCCTGGGATCATGACCTGAGCCGAAGGCAGACGCTTAACGACTGAGCCACCCAGGCGCCCCAGTGAAATTATTTTTATCCTAAAACTATAAAAAATTAAATCTCATATTTATTTTGAAGAATTTATTTTTTATTACTGATTTTTAAGAATTAAGAATTCCCTGTATTCCTAGATCATCTTTGCCTTTTGAAATTTTGAAAATGTAAACTCCAGGTTATAATTTTCCATCATTTGTCTATTTGTTTTTTAAGAGTTCACTTGCTAAATTCTTAGGGCTTTTACTCAATTCAGATAGAAATCAGGTTTATAGACAAAAAGCTAGTGTTGAATGAAAAGATTTAGCAAACATAGAGTTATTTATGCTAGCCTGTGTTTGCTTTTTCTGAGCACACTAACAATTTTTCTTAATTAAAACCTAGCTAGACATACATTCCAGAAGAAAAGGAATTCAGCTAATATTTGCAATTTCTTCACTGAGACATAATGCCACAGATATTTGGAACTAAAAATATTTCTGTGCAGTATTCAAAAGTATGATTGGTCAAGGCTAATCAATTACTTTGATTATAACAATACATACGAACAACAGTCCAATGCCAAGGTAATAAAAATCAATAAAGTGACCAATAGGCAAATCTTCTATCAAAATTCTAAAGCATTTCTGTCAGGCTTCCTGCTATAATTATCTCTTGATGAACTTAACATGTTTAATGACTGTGAAATTGTATTTCTACAGAGACAATGCACATCTGGAATAACAGCATGCAATTCAGCTGCCTCCAGAGTACCATACCATTGAGCACAAGACTTCAAATAGAGTCCTCACAGTGAAAATGAAGCTTATTCTTTGACATGCTAATGCCTGTCTTGGCCTGGTCTCATTTTAGACTTGCCAGTACGACAGACAAACTTCAAAGTGTCAGGGGAGTACTTTAAAGTTACTGTAGCATTTGCTTATTTTGAGGAATACACACTTTTGCCATTAGATGAACGGTTTGGACCTTCTCTGTCTCACTTTCACCTTATCATCTTTAATTAGTGCAAAACCCATGAGTACCAGCCTGTGAGATCAAATGGAAATGCCTGTTTGATGACCAAATGCCTTAAGAAGCAAACGGAGGAGCAGCTGTTTTGTTTAAAATGAAGGAAAACAGAAGGTAGCATAGAAGAAGCGTGTGAAAACTTAATCATCTCCAAATGCTAAATGGCCTTGTCATAGTTATAAGGTAATAACTGGAAATGTTTTCGACTGAGGGTTCTTGCTCTGCGAAGATCCCTTCCCTCTTAGCTTTGGTGTTGGGGGCTTAGTTCCAGACAAGCTGATTATCCCTTGAGCTAGTATTTGGCAAGTTGGCCTAAGGAATGTTCTTTGAGTGCAAGTTTGTAATTTGAACTTGAGTTCCCACCCATGGAGGAAAAAAAACTCTGAAGCCAGGAAGAGTGAAGCTATGTGAGTTTTAAAGTTTGAAGTTGTATGCCATTAAAGTGAGAGCTGATTCTTATAAAATTTGTCATGTTTTATACCCATGATAATAATATTTAAAAAATATAATAAAGTATTGGTATTCAGTAGCCTTTTAAAAAATGCTAGAAATACATGGACTACAAAGTTGAATTTAGGACTGGATTATATTTCCTGGACATGAGAAAACAAAATCTTAAAATTTGATTTGTTTGGTCATAGCATCTATAAAATAAAATGTTTAAAAATCAAAACCACCATAATATGTATAGAAATACGTATATAGAGAGACACTGAGGTGTACCAACTTGCAGAGACAAACCAAAGTTTTTATTTATATCATGAACCTTGCCTGAAGAATAATATTAAATTAAGGTAAAACTAATGGAAATGAGAGACTTAAACTCGTTCTCATTTCTATATGTCCGGAGCTCTGGATTTAAACTACTATTTATACATTCATATTTATGCATATCTATGCACATTTATGCATATATATACATAAACTGATTTGATTAATCATACCTTATCATTCTTAGTTTATAGGGTTAGACAACATAATACTTCGTGCTATTGATATATTAAATTAAATCAACTCACCCTCTTCCCTAAGAGAAATTGTACTATGGTTGAAAATTTCTCTTAATTTTAAGGCTCCTTTCAGTAGGATCCTTAGCCCAAACATAGCCCTAAATGTTGATAAAGCTATTTCTCCCTCCTTGGGCACTGAGAGTAGAAATTTCTAATATTATTCCATATCCCCTTGGAAACAGAATGCCAGGTAATGCACTATTTCTGAATAGACTCTATGGATTTTCGTGTCCTTAAAGCAAGGGCTATTAGTTTTAGTGCTCTTGAGTAAAGTGATTAAGCATAACTATTGGCATGCATTTTGTGAGGGAGCACATAACAAGCAGTGCAGTAATCTTGATAAGGCACCAGACACATCAGAAAGAATGGATGTTTTCCTCTGAGCTCAATACAAGGGCAATGCAAGAGCTTCTACGGAGAATGCAGTCCATTAAACAGAGATGACCTAATTCACATTTGGTTCAGTAATTGGGTCAGGATGCAATAACTTTTTATAGAATCACATAGTTTTAGATCTAAAAGAGCTAAGAAGCCATTTTGTGCACCCTTCTTATTTTACTGAAGCTTGGAGCAAAATGAGTTAAAAACAAAATGGAAATAAAAGATGCATGATGTGGTAATAAGAATCTTAAATATTTAAAATTGAAAGAAATTTCATATATCTCTTGTCCAACTCCCCCATTTTACAGTTGTGATAAAACAAAGCTCTGAAAAGATAAATGGTAGCCTTATGATAACATTTTAGCTTTTGGAACTAAAATTACACCTTAAGTGTTTCTAGAGACGTCTTTAGGTCATTAATGTCACAGGCTGTGGAATTAGATTGTCATAGTTAACTCCTGGCTCTCCCACTAACTATACCTATGACTTCCAAAATGCTAGTTAAGTTTGTGCGTGTGTGTTTGTGTGTGCACCTTTGTTTACACACTTGTGAAATAGGAATGAAAGTAGAACATATATTTAATTGTATATATTGCTATACTCTCATTTGTCCTAAGGCTTAAATGAGCTGATATGTGTCAACTGTTTAACTCAGTGATTAGCACATAGCAAATTCTCAGTGTCCTTTTGTGTGTATGTGTTTGAGTGTGTGTGTGTGTGTGTGTGTGTGTGTAGTTTTGCAGAGATTGGGAAGATCATTGGGAAATATTTTGCAGGTGAGATACTTCTTTCCTAAATAATTCAGTTTGGCAAACTATGGTCCACAGGCCTAATCTGGCCTACCAACTCTATTTGTTAATAGTTTTATTGAAATGAATTCACATTTTCCATACATTTATTTATTGTCTGTGCCTGCTCTCATCTTATAGTTGCAGACTTGAATAGTTGTACATGAGGCATGGAAAACTGTAAATATTTATTATCTGACCATTTACAGAAAACTTTGAAGAAGATCCCTGCCCTTGAACAAGGGCATTCCCTTATACAACAACACTAACATCATCATAACCAAAAGAATTTAACATCAATAAAATATTGACTAGGGGCGCCTGGGTGGCTCAGTCGTTAAGCGTCTGCCTTCGGCTCAGGTCATGATCCCAGGGTCCTGGGATCGAGCCCCGCATCGGGCTCCCTGCTCCGCGGGAAGCCTGCTTCTCCCTCTGCCTCTCCCCCTGCTTGTGTTCCCTCTCTCGCTGTGACTCTCTCTGTCAAATAAATAAATAAAATCTTTAAAAAAAAAA
>NC_138370.1:131400513-131434403 GCF_054177405.1 Leptonychotes weddellii
ATCTCACTGATAGCATTTTTAAGTTCTGCCAATTCAGCTTTCATTTCTGCCCTTAGAGACTCCATGTTGCCATTAATTGATTTCTCCATTCTCGCTATTGTCTTCACAGTTGCTAGCCTGAATTCCATCTCTGACATCTTGGTTATATCTGAATCCATTTGTAAATCTGTGGCATAAGTCATTATCTCTGAGTCTTTTCTATTTTGGGGGTTCCTCCTCCTAGTCATTCTGTTGATGGGTGGTTGAGGGACTGAATAGAGTCCAAATTATTGACCACAACCCAAGCAAGATGTACCTGTTTTCTAGGGACCTTAGGGTTGCTGGCCTCTTATTTTCCCAGCCTGTCTTCTGGGGGAGGGGCCTGCTGGGCTGTTTCTCAAACAACCCTGTTTGGGCACAGTTGCCCTGCCCCCTGTGGTGGTGGATGCGCTCAGTGAACACCAGTTTTTTGGGGCTTTTGTTCTCTGGCGGCTTTCCCTGGTGGCTTTCTCTGTCTTTTCCAAGAGTCAGAGCAGAAGAGACCGTTTCCAACCCTCTGCCTCAGAGCAGAGAGATCACAGTCTGTTCTTCAGTGAGCTCTCCAGGCCACATTATCTCTGTTTCTGTCTGTGTTGCTATAAACTGCAGTGTCCTGGGTTGTGCGCCCCTCAGCAGTGCTCCCAGTCCTCACCTCCAGTTTGGGGCATGTCTCTGCCCTTTATGCTTCTAAAACCGCCAGCCACCCCCAGTTTGCACACACGGCCCCACCACTCTGGTTTCCTTCTAAAGTCCTTTCCCTGCCGCTACCGGTCTGCGAGTCTGTTCCCGGTCCCCAGCGCGGGAGGCTATTGCTCACCAGTGGTGCAGGATCCCCATGGCCAGGCTCCCTCCCGCTGCTGTTTATCCTCTGATATGTGCCCATGGAGTCACGGCTCACTACTTTGTACCTCGAAACCAACAACCTGCGATATTCTGTTTGTAGACATCCAGATCTTCTTACATCTCAGGCTGATTTCATGAGTGTTCAGAGTGGTCTAGTAGATATCCAGCTCAATTCCGGGGACCAGTTAGAATAGGGTCCCCTACTCCTCTGCCATCTTTTCTGATGCTGAGTGGCATTTCTTATATGAAATTGAAGTTTTTAGTTTCTCCCACTTATGTTATAAGTACAAGGTTTGCTAATCTCTAATAGGAGATATGAATTTAAGTAGCTAGCATTAGAATGGATAAAGAAAATATGGTATACACACACACACACACACACACACAGTAGAATATTACTCAGCCATCAAAAAGAATGAAATCTTGCCATTTGCAACGACATGGATGGAGCTAGAGTGTATTATGTTAAGCGAGATAAGTCAATCTGAGAAAGACAAATACCAAATGATTTCACTCATATGTGGAATTTAAGAAATAACAGATAAGCATAGGGGAAAGGAAAAAAAAAAAGAGAGGAAGACAAACCATAAGGGACTCTTAACTATAGAGAACAAACTGAGGGTTGATGGAGGGGAAGTGAGTGGGGGATGGGCTAAAAGGATCATGGGTATTAAGGAGGGCACTCGTGTTGAGCACTGGATGTTACATGTTAGTGATGAATCCCTATATTCTACTCCTGGAACCAATATTACATGATATGTTAAATAACAAAAATTTAAATAAAAATTTGAAAAAAAAAAGAATAAAAAAAAGGTAGCTGGCATTAACTTATGGAAAATACAAAGGCTCTCTTTTTTTTCTTTATTCTATTCCTTTTCACTTTTATTCCATCTATCATTACCATCATCACATCATTGCCTTTATCCTCATCATCTCGAACCGATGTCTTTTTATGAATTTAACAATGAGGACTACAGAGACACTTCTAGGGGGAGACAGTATTGAAAACAGAATTGTTTACATAAACTTTCAACAAACTTATTTTGATCTTAGTACTTATTTAGCTTACATTTTCTCTCCTCTTTGTTTCCTGTAATGTGGTCCCCTTTTTTATCCCTGGATAAAGACTTTTTTCCTTCATAATATATATTTTTTTTCAATTTTTTTATGGATTCAGCTACCTCCACCTCAGTAATATTACACTTCCTTCTTATTTTAGGGAATTTTAATACTTCCATTTTTTAATTAATACTTATTTATTTATTTCAGAGAAAGACAGTGAGAGTGGGCCTGATATGAGTGAGGGGAGGGGCAGAAGGAAAGGAAGAGAATTCCTCAAGCAAACTCCCCACTGAGTGCAGAACCCCACACAGGGCCTGATCCCAGGACCCTGAGACCATAACCTGAGCCAAAATCAAGTGTCAGATGTCCCATGACTGAGCCACCTAGGGGCCCCTAGTATTTTTTATTATAAGTAGAAGTTATATGTGTATATGCGTATATGTGTTGTGTATATTATTTATGTATCTATTAATATTTTCATTTTTGTAAGATCCTAAATAAAGCTTTTAAGTAACACTATTAGGATCTTACAAAAAGTAGCATTATATCTTTATTTTTTGATTTCTTTTTATTTTCTTTATAGAAGAATTAATAAAAAAACACAAAACTACTCCCATTGGATCCCCATGCTGTTTCTTGCAAACCCCATAATACTATTCCCAAAGCTACTACTATAGAGTCTGGAAGCTCAATTCAATAAAGAGATTTCCTTACAGATGACATTCAGGACTCATTCTTATGGATACTGACATAAAATAAAAAAGTGTGGGGTTTATATTTAATGGCTCCCTAAAGGGAAAAATTATATTAGCTCCAATAATAGCTCTGCCTATTTTAACATAAAACGTGCTAATAAATTCTAATGTTATCATCCAAGTTCCAGAAAGGTCTGATTAAGGAAAATTACTCACAGAATGATAGTTCTTCAGTGTAACCCCATTTTGAGTTTTCCCTATGCTACCTACACACGAAAAAATGGGGCTATTAGTAGAGCCGGAATATCAAAAGCAAAATATTTTCAACCCATCAGCTTGTGAGAAATTAAATCTTTTATCCAATGCTGATTTATCTCAAGCAGCCTGGAATTGCCAAGTGAATATCTCATAATAGTCTTGCAAACACGCCTTCTTGGTTGGCAACTGCCTCAAACCATTTTCCTTGTTTCCTTCACAGGTTACCTTGGAGATGTCTCTGGTTGCTTTATACTTAAAAAAATAGCATCTTTGTTGCTGATGCTAGGCAAAGATATTGCTATGTGCTAAAATATCAATTTTGTTATCAGTACCTTCTAATATCTAGATTCAGAGCTCTTGCTGCCTTTAAAATAAATACTATAATTATTCTTGTCAGTTGTCTGATATCAGTGCTATAGTCCTTTCAATAGATATAGTCATAAAGGAGCTCTCTCAATTTTATCTTGTTTTTCTATTACAGACTCTATGCCCTTGGTCTTATATTCAAGTTCATAAAAATGTGATTATTCATTTAAGAGTATTATTTAATTAAACATAACATTCATTCACAAAATGTTTATTGAATAGTATTAGTTTTTACATAAGGCATGCTTCTATACCCTGGAGATTTGAGGGAGAAAAAAACGGGAAATGTTCTGCTTTCACAAAGGTTTTTGTTATCAAAGGAAGTTAGACATTAAATATGTAACTTAAATAAAATATGATGAAAGTTGGAATACTGAAACCACAGGTTAATATCATAATATACAAGTGGGAAGCCAAACTCATCTAGAGGCCATCAAGGTCTCCTTGGGAAGTGACATTTAAAAGTTTGAGACATGGAGGAAGAATGAGATTTAAGCAGGTCAAAGAATAGAGAGAGAAAAGAGTGCTTCGCAAGAGAAAACAGCTGTCTATGAAAAGCTCAGAGATATGGGGGGGAACACATATGAGAAAGTTGATGTACAGGATTACCTAAGACTCTCCTTTTAGAAGGGTAGAGAAATGAGCCAGGAATAATCATGGGGGTCAAATTTTGACAGATCCAACAAGCTCTATTAAGAAATTTATATTTTCCCTAAAGTGAATGGTCTTGGTTTTTCAGTAACATGATCTGATTTATATTTAAAAGTATATTGCTCAAGGGGCGCCTGAGTGGCTCAGTCATTAAGCATCTGCTTTCGGCTCAGATCATGATCCTGGGGTCCTGGGATGGAGCCTCATATCAGGCTCCCTGCCTAGTGGGAAGCCTTCTTCTCCCTCTCCCACTCTCCCTGCTTGTGTTCCTTCTCTCGCTTTGTCTCTCTCTGTCAAATAAATAAATAAAATCTTTAAAAACAAAGTATATTGCTCAAGAAGAGAGACAGAGAACTGCCACATGCAACAACATGGATGAACCTTGAAGGCATTATGCTGGGAGAAATCAGATATAGAAAGACAAACACTGTATAATATCTCTTATAGGTGGAATCTAAAAAAACCCCTGAACTTGTAAAAACAGAGAGTAGAAATGTAATTACTAGGGACAGGGAGGTGGGGGAATTGGAGAGATATTTAAGAGTACAAACTTGAAACTAGTAGATAAATGAGTTCTGGAGATCTAATGCACAACATAGTGATTATCATCAACAATATTGTATTATAAACTTCAAAGTTGCGGAGAGACTACATCCTAACTTCTCAAAAAAGAAGTGATAATGCAGTATAATAAATGTGTCAAACCAACACATTGTATAAACTTACACAATCTTATATGTCAACAATACCTCAATAGAAGAAAAAATAAAAATAAACAAATAAATAAATTGCTCTGGCTTCATGACATAAATGAGCTGTCGAGGAGGATGTGTGGAAGCAGAGACTCTATGTGAGAAGTGAGTATGGCCTGAAACAGAAGTTATAACACTGGTCATGGAATTGGATTCAAGAGAGATTAAGGGGGTTGACCCAGTAAAGTTTGATGAATGGGTAAAAGTTTTATTACAGGAACATTTAGGAATACTGTATGACTTTTTTTTTTTTTTTTTTTTTTTTAGCTTTTTTGTTGGAGAACTAGGCTGGATTTTGTTTCCGTGTAATGTTGTGACCCTGGAGGAATAAGTCCTCAGGTTTATTTGTTTATTTTATTTTAAAAAATTTTTTTTTAAAGATTTTATTTATTTGATAGAGAGAGACACAGCGAGAGAGGAAACACAAGCAGGGGGAGTGGGAGAGGGAGAAGCAGGCTTCCCACTGAGCAGGGAGCCCAATGCGGGGCTCGATCCCAGGACCCTGGGATCATGACCTGAGACGAAGGCAGACGCTTAACCGACTGTGCCACCCAGGTGCCCCAAGTCCTCAGGTTTAGAACTGAGCTAGAGATACAGCGTGAATGGCAGTGATAACACAGAAATAGGATGTAGAGTGAGAAAAAACGATTTCCTCAGCTAGAGCTCTTAAATATGACAAAATTTACAAGTTGTACAAAACAAGAGAAACCTTCAAAAGAGAGAATGAGGATCCAGAGAGATGGAAGGAAAATGGGTAAAATTTTCGGTCATGAAAACCATCTTCAGATAATGAGGGGGGAAAGGTGGAAGATATGATTAAGGAAACAGAAGTAGATTTTCAAGAGTTGTAAAGGCATAGCTGAGATATTGGGGATTGTAAATGTAATGTGGACTCAATCTATGTTTGTTTCTCTAAAAACATTTGGTTAAAGTAGAATTCTAATGGACTGGTGTAAGCAATGAGGTTGAAGAGTAGTTACATAGTAAATGAAAGGGCTTCAAATATTGGAGGCCAGGGGACAAATCCAAGAAACACTGATTGCTAGATTGTTTCCTTGGGCAAGTTACATGACTTTTGTAAGCCTTGTTTTCCTATGATTACTACATTACATTAAATCCAATTTTAAAGTGAAGAATACTCAGTAACTATTTGCAGTTTTTATATCTTTTGAAGAGAAGCCTGGGGTATATATTATTTAAACTGTGCATGGTCTCACATTTCAAAAATACCATTCAGCAAAATAAATTGTAAAATAACTTCAATTCTTCTATCCGCCTTATAAATTATCTTATAAAACTCACAGCAAAACTTTAAGAGTATTCTTTAATATTTTATTTTCTTGTCAATATTCTTTTACCCTTAATGTAGTTTGGAACGTCTCATATTAAATGCCAAAACACCCAACTTATCTCTGACAGTCCTGATTAGCACTGCAGTTTCTCCATGACTCCTATGCATTACCTGCCTCATTCACTACAAAAATGGTTTATTTCTTGCTTACTTCATAGGTTTGTTTCTTGTGTCTTTTCATTTAGGACTCAGACTGAGGCACGGTCTCAAATTGGAGCACAATTTTCTTTTGGCAAAATTAAAGAGCAAGGACACTGGTGGAAACAAGATAGTTAAACTTTCTGCTTAGAATTTGTATTCATATTTCATTGGTCAAAACAAGACACATGGCTAAATCTGAAGAATATTCTCCCCATAGGAAAATATCACATGGCTACAGGTACCGGGAACAGGAAGTAAATAATTGGAAGCAGTCACGTCGTTTACCACAGTAGGGAACAAAAGTTAAAGAAATCAAGTTTGAGAAGTGTTTTAGTCAACATTCGCATCAGTCTTTAAAGAGTATTCAATCTCAGGCAAGCAAGAGAAAAAGTATTTTATGGTAGTGAGATGTGGGATGGGAAGGGAAGTACTTGGGGACACTCACATGTTAATAAATCTTGCTCCCGATACAATTATTAGTAATATAAGACCAACTGAGTGAGCAATCCAGGAATGTAGAAATATTTTTGTCAGAGAGTGGGAGGTCTACACTTAAAATTGTAGAAGTTGTGGAATGTCTAGGTAGTAACAATATCTAAGAGCTCATCATGCAAATATGTGGCTGAAATGAGATGTAAAAGATCACTAGGGTTGGGGAAATGAAGAAATTCCAAGGCTAAAATGTTGAGTGACTGTGTAAAATGATGGCAGGATATGGAACAGAGAGGAAAACTCTGACCAGTTGCCAAAGCTTTAATGGATTGAGGGGACTCATATATTTAACTGATAATGGAGAGAGAAATATTTGAAAATATTATTGGCCAGCATTATTATCATGGATAATTAATGTCTTACAAAAGGTGGCTGAGGTGGCCTAAATTAGCAGAGTGATAAATGTTTTAGTCAGCATTCCCATCAGTCTTCAAATAGTGACCAATTTCAGGCAACAAGAGTCAAATTATCGGGCGCCTGGGTGGCTCAGATGGTTAAGCGTCTGCCTTCAGCTCAGGTCATGATCCCAGGGTCCTGGGATCAAGTCCCACATTGGGCTCCCTGCTCCTTGGGAGCCTGCTTCTCCCTCTGCCTCTCTCTCTCTGTCTCTCATGAATAAATAAATAAAATCTTTAAAAAAAAAAGAGTCAAATTATCTTATGGAAAAGTGATATGGGAAGTACTTGCTGACTCTCATGTTGATAGTGAGAACAGGTTGCTATAAGGTCCTACTGTACTCTCTTCTAGGTGTACTCTAAATAAAAAAATTCAGAACTAATGATCTACTCTGATAATGTTTTTTTCTATACATGGAATTAAAATGCTGATTTCTAATTTATCTTAATATGGCAGAATGGAGTCATTAATCAAAATGAAAGTGAACTTGAAATTGGAAGAGCTGAATTTGAATATCACTTCTCCATGTCATGGAATCTAAGGACTGAATGATCTTATTGTTCTTTCCAGTTCTAAAACTTTTATGCCCATAGGGTCAAGCCCATACTTTATTTTTATAGTGCTTCCTGTCTTTGATTAACTTCCTATCAAAGTCCCTGCATTTTCTAAAAACATTTAGCTATGGATTTTCAATTCAATGAGACCTTGTTATGGTTTCTTATCTACTTATGACTAATGAGTATTTTTAGTTCCATTTAGGAATCACTTTCTATCTTCCAAAAGTAAGGAAAATAAGACCATTAAGTTTCTCCTGTTCTATATTTGAAACACCTTAAGATTAGTTTGCTGTAAGCTTTATGCAGTTATATTCAGCCTTTAGCAATTAAACTTCATTGTTTTACCAAAATGATAATGATGGAGCTTGAATCTGAACCTCATTGAATTAGAATTCATGAAAAACATCAATCATCAAAACAAAGCAAATTTACTTTGAATATTAATTTAGTAACATTTAATATCTTCTATTAATCATTGAACTTATGAGTCACAAAAATGTTATGTCATGATTTATAGTAATAAAATCTCTTTTTTGAAGAGAAAAAACATTGCCATATGTCAGTGAAGAAGAAAAAAAAAAGAAGAAAGATTTTCCTTTGAGGAGAAAAAGTTAAAATGCAGTATGAATAAAAGTAAAAAGTTTTAAAAGAATTTTGAATGACACTAAATTAGATTTCTCTGTTTTTCACAACACTATATAGAATAACATAAGAGTTTGGAAAATAATCAAATTCAAAGTAGAATGAAAGGAACTAGCATAAAATTCTCTATCATTTTTTTAAAGACTTCATTTACTTGACAAAGACAGAGAGCAAAGCAGGGGGAGCAGCAGAGGGAGAAGCAGGCTCCCCACTGAACAGGGAGATCAATGTGGGGCTCCATCCCAGGACCCCGGGATCATAACATGAGCTGAAAGCAGACCCTTCACCAACTGAGCCACCCAGGCTCCCCTCTCTATCATTTTAAATTCATTAACATTTTTATTTATATTATGCCATATAGGTTTTAGGAAAAAAATGAAGACAGGTTGTTTTTATTTCATGGTAATAGATGTTAATATTAAGAGGGGGATAAGCATATCTCCATATGGAAAGATCCCAGTAGAGAAAATTTTCTCTTGGGAACTTACATTTGTACAATAATTATGCAAATTCACAACCTTGAATTCACATGTACAAATGGGGGTATAGGAACACAGTTACTTTAGCAAAATATAATATTAAGCAATGCTCAAAGCCTAATGGGAGATCCATTTAAGGGAATCATCAGGCCTATGTGACTAAAAGGTTTTTCCTGATCCAATGTCAGTTTTCTGCTTTTGTGACCTATCACAATGTTATGTACAGATTAGAGAACTAATCACACCTAAAATTGACAATAGATTTAAAAAAAACAAAGTTTCACATTTGTAGAGTTACTTACCTTTAGGATCTTTAAATTCATTGTTCATACTTGAAAAATATTTTGGCACATTTTTGTTTTCAATGTCATATCATTAAAAAAAGCTAAGCCTTTATTAACTGGCATTAAAGCGCCACTGAACTGGTTTTTGAGGTGATGATCAGGACTTTTGTATCTTACGTAGCTCTATATTGGCTGAAAACTCACACCAACTCAGATATTTTTAAAAAGTTGAAACATAATTTTCATGTTTTTTTTTTGATAAGTGTTTTATACAAATCCGTTTATTTATTTATTTTTTCTTTCTTCTTTATGTCCAGTTGTTCAGGCTTCCATTTACACGACCGCACAATGGGAAACTGTCCTGTTGATTGGCGAAGAATGCACACTGATGAATACCACTATGCCATACATTATGCAAAAGCTAAGCTGCCTGAAATATCCCTGCAATATGTCATTGTTCTCTCTGACAAAGAAGTAAAACTAATGCTGAATGCTGGTTGATTTTCACAATATTTAGCAAGATCTTGGAATTCTTTTCTTTTTTCTTTACTGCTTCTGAT
The DNA here is from genome assembly GCF_054177405.1 of Leptonychotes weddellii. Lineage (NCBI taxonomy): Eukaryota > Metazoa > Chordata > Mammalia > Carnivora > Phocidae > Leptonychotes > Leptonychotes weddellii. The sequence continues at coordinate 131,410,061 of NC_138370.1, forward strand.
TTTAAATTTTCTTTGTCACCACATAAGCTACATTTTAAATCTTACCCTATTTTATAGAATAACAGAGTACATGGTTTTAATTTGTATACAATTGTATTTTACCTCCTACTGTTTATATGATGGGCAATAATATGTAATTTGTTGGGTTTTGTGGTTCTTTAAAAACTGTACATTTGACCTCTGTGTTCTATGTATATTACAATTGTTTAAAATATGTATGTGCTTAATTCTAAAGTTTCATCATGTGCTTATTTGATAATTATAGGGCACTGGAGCAGGTAACTCCTATTAATGCTGATAGGATTTTTTAAATTTCTGCATTTTTAAAAAAATTCCAGTGAAAATCAGTTTCATGAAATGACTCTTGCCATTCCAAATGCTTTTGGAAAAATCTGGTTAGAATAAAGTTAAACATTTATTTGTTAAAGGACTTCATATTTGTTTTTGTTGTTCATAAAATGCTGCTTGAGACCCTGTAGGATTATTATTTTATAAAATATACTCAGAGAAGTGCTGCTTTACTTTCCTCTTGTTAGTGATAATGTTTGTGCTTCCTGATTCTTGCCATAAATGAATATTATCACTGCAATTCAGGTTTCAATAGAGATCTCTCAGTGCCTGGTAATGGCAAAAGGAAAGAAATACACTATAAAATGAATAGTAGTCTCAACTTTTTTTCATTTAATTTTTTCTCTGAATCATAATATGCCTGTTTGTTAGTTGATTCATTCCATACACTACCCATATAGTTAAGCCTATTTTTTTCTAGATGAAAAACTGATTTCAATGCGAAGGATGCCAAAGAAGTCCTAAATATTATTAACAATATTTGAAAGTCATGATGTTTTCATGGTGCATTCTTTAGTATTTTAAATGCCAGGACCTGATTATAGAATGATGCAAAATTATTTTAGGTTAAGCATGAGTGTCATGATTCTAAAATGAATGAAAAGGTCAAAATTAAGAAAAAAAAATCATTTAAATTTTCCACAGCCTTAGATCCTCATTTGTTTAGCCTGGAGTAAATGTAAGGATAATTTAGTTGAAATAACACCAACAAACAGATGTGTCAAGGTAAATTTTCTAAATACTTCTCAAGACTTAAAGGAAATGGATAAGCATTTATATTGACTTCACTAAGTCAAAACTACATAAAACTGGGTGGAAGGAGGAAATACTGTTTTATTTTATTTTATTTTTTTTTGGAGACACTGTTTTAGAATCAAATTCTTTATGAACATAGAGAAAAAGTGCACTTCTATTTATGGTTTGTTCTCTTAGCAGGTTGTTCTTAAGGTCAGGCAATAAGAGAAAGATCATTTGTCTTTGAATAAATTGGAAATAATGCAGATATTTAAAATTAATTCATAGATCTTTCTTGTCATGATACTTCACACACTTACAATTGACACAATTGATTATTTACACATGAGTTTAAGGTAGTTGCACATTTTGAAAATCAACCATAACTATTTAAAACTAAAAGTATCTTTACATAAAATTTGATAATTTTCACTTTTCCTTTTGTGAATTTCTTACACATTAAGAGAATTATTAATTATAGTCTGTAAAATAGTTGTCAGATTTGCCTCTGGTATGTGACCAGAAGGAAAGTCATTTCAAATGAAGCAAACTTACTAGATTTATCCTAATAATTGCATATTAAAAATTTAATTTTTGCATACAACAAACCATAAAGCTATAATTCATTTGTTTCTAATTGGTGCAATTTTTTGTATCAGATATATAATATGTTTATGTGATAAAATTAAAGTAGGGTTGTTCCAAGGTATATGGAAATTTGATTAACATTTGTCTTTTATTTTGATGCTATGAATACTCTATTTAACAAATCTAGCTAATTGAAACATCATGCATGGTTCATCTTGGAAAATTTAGCAACTCTCATAATCATTTACCTTCTTCACCTATGAAAGCGATATATAGAGAAACATAGCTAGATGCTTAATGTAAAATATCTCAGAAACCAAACTAAGGCTGATGAACCAAAGAATGCGATTCTTTAGTGAGAACAAAGTGAAAGAAATCGATGTGTCCTGAGCCCTGCCAGGACAATCTTGTAGGAACTGTGTGCTGGACACCTTTAAATATATTGTGCCATATACTAACACATTAGGCTCAATTACTGAACCTCACTTTTTTTAAGGTAAAAAAAGCTAAATCTCAGAGAAATTGGATATTTTTCCCAGGCTCACACCTAGTTATTAATAAGAATTCAAATCCAGGCCTTCCTGACTCCGATCTTCTGCTCATTCTAATACAACAATGTCTTTGCTTATTTATTTGCTAGTTTGAGATATCCACCATTGTTATAGAGGCTTCTACAGTCCCTGAGGATGACAGTGCTATCATTTAAACTGCCTAGGTTGGGTGTATTTTAAATCTGAAATTTTTTATTAGCTTCAGAAGATTTCTGGCACTTATTTATATCAAATTCTGAGCAGAAAATGGGTCCATCTTTTGCATAATGTAGAATTATAGAAATCCTCTAACAGGATAGGCTACATTAGAACAAAGACTGGGATTAAAAATGCACCAAGAATGGCAGAATGTTCAATCAGGGATTCCATTCCATCTGAGTTCAAGACATTAGAGAGGTTGTTCAGAAAACAGTGATACTTTACTTATTCTTGAGAAACAATTTGCATGTCAACCACATCTAGAGAAAACACTAGATGCATTTCAAACATCAATTTTAAAACTTGTGGGTTTTTTTGTAGTATTTTCAAAAAAAGTCAACTTCCCATAACTTAAAAGAAAAAAATTAAGTCTATGTAAGGGAGAAAAAAATATATTTTCCCTTACCTTCCTTGGTTCTCATTCTGGGGACCTGAAAATTATACTTACAAAATACAAATTAGCAATAGAAAAACAGTTTATTAACGTGTGCTGAGCAAGTACATGGAGGAGAAACTCAGTTATGAGTAATTCAAAGAAGTGCTTAAATTTTGGGTTTTCATGGCATTTTAACAAAAAACATTAAAACTTGTAAAGAAGTGAAAAGGTAAGAGAAAAAGGTTTAGGCTTTTAAGGGTATCAAATAGGGAAGGTAAATATATGGGGAAAACAAATGGAAGATGAGTTGTTTTGTGAGGTTCATTATGTAGATTCTCGGTACCAACTCTGGACTGATAGGTCTCTAGGTTCTTGGCAAATGATGAAGGAAGGAGGGCAGAGAGGGTCTTTTTTTTTTTTTTTTTTTTTTTGTATCTGCTGTTTCTCAATTGTCTTTAGTTCAAAATAAGTCTTATGCCAAAGTGGCATACTTTGGGGCTGCATATTCTGATCCTCCTTACCTACATCTTTAAATAGACCATAGGACTTTGCTGGACCATTTACATAATTAGTAGTTCACAAAACAAAACAGAAATTAGTAATGAGTCTATAACTTAACTCTTTTGATTGAATTTGCTCATTGTTTTTAGGACGAAATCTAATGGCATCACATGATAAACATGACAAATGCTTTATACTTGCAATTATCTTCTCAGTATAAAATATATACATTTTATTATCATTTACTTCAGTATACTATCAGTTTTGGGAAAAGAAATAAGTAAAATATTAATATTTTAGTGACAAAGTCACATGATTATCACTATATAACAATGGCAACAACATGCAAAATTACCCATTGCAAATACTTGTATTTACCACACACCAGCCCGCAGACTACTAACACAAACATGTATTAGCAAATTTTGTTGTTGTTAGGAGTAAATAAACTAATGCCTGTGAAATGCTTAGGGTAGCACCTGGCATATAGACACTGCTCAATAAATATGAGCTATTATTTTATTAAAAAGGTACAAATCAGTTTCATTTATATAAAACTTTGCTCAGGCCTTCGGATGTTCAGTATGTGTGCAAACAACACATATACGAAGGTTGTGAGATCTATTAACATTGAGGCGGTGTCCTGCTCATTTAGGGATTTTCTTTAAGCACTTGCCAACAGAAATGTGTAGCTCACATCTAATGAATTTTAAATGTTTTAGTGTGAAGTTGTTCACAGTCTATATTTTTAATCTAGTCTGCTACATAGCTCTGAATGACTTGATAACCGTGCTACTTGGTATCCCCTGATCCTGCTCTGCACTTTGCCCTCTGTTCTAGCCATGCTCTCTATGGGGAACATTTTTTCAGATATTTATTTTGCAAAGGTTAACAGTATTAATAGATAGCGTAAAGTGAGATTTCAAAAAAGGAGGTTACTTATCAAGCTTTACAGTCTAGATTGATGACTGACCTCCCTAGAGAACAGAGACTTTAACAGGAGTAATAACAACATCGTTATTTAAATAGGCTACTTAAAAATACTTAATTAATTCATTATTACTTTGTTATTAGTTTTACATCTGTTCGTTTATCTTCAGTAAATTTCTGTGAGATATACGATATAGTCATACATTATTTTATAAGGTAAAGAATCACATGGAAGAACAAATTAAATTACTTAAAATGATGGGAGTGAAAAAGTGATTAGTCATCTACATTAGGTTAAAATCCTGAGTACTCTTTAGCGTCATGGAGTTGTTAAAATCACTGATGACTGGGCTGTAGACCAGGAGTTCTGATTTATTTGATTTCATATATGTTCATGGCTTTGTTTGTTTGCTTTTTAATTTTAAGAATCCTGAGAAATTTTAATTACATGCAGGGTTGAGAAACACTGAACTATTTCTTTCACTTTAAAGACGGGGATTGAGGGGCACCTGGGTGGCTCAGTCGGTTAAGTGGTTGCCTTTGGCTCAGGTCATGATCCCAGGGTCCTGGGATCGAGCCCCACATCAGGCTCCCTGCTTAACGGAGAGCCTGCTTCCCCCTCTCCCTCTGGTCCCCACCCACTCATGCTTGCTCTCTCTCTCTCTGTCAAATAAATAAATAAAATCTTAACAAAAATAAAGACAAGGATTGAAATACAAACAGATCAAAATATTTCTGATGGCTAAATAACTATGCCTCATTTAGAAAGAGAATTAATACTGGAAACCAGGCCTCCTGACTCTTACTCCCAGGTTCTTTCCACTAGGTAACAAGTGGCCATCGTCCTCACAGCTAACACTTACATAGGGTTTTATCTATTCCAGGCAATCTTTGAAGTAAGTTACATGTATTAATTCATTTAATCCTCACAATAACCTGATGAAGTAAGTATATATAATTTTATTATTTCCCATTTTACATAGAGATTGATGAGGACAAAGAGACTAATTACTGTAAACTTCCCAAGTTTACTTAGCTAGTTCATGGCAGAGCTATGATTTAAATCTCAACCATCTGGTCCTGATTTCTGGGAGGGGAGAGATATTGGAGGTTAGATCAATCACCAATGGCCAATGATTTAGTCAATCATGCCATGAAATGGAATCTCTGTAAAACTCAGAAGGACAAGATTTGAAGAGTTTCTGGGTTGGTGAACATATGGAGATGGGGACAGAGTGGTGTGCTTGGAAAGGGCATGAGAGCTCCATTCCCTTCTCCATACTTTGCACCATGCTTCTCTTCCATCTGCTTGTTCCTGAAGTTAATACAGAGTTCAGACAGCTTCCACGTTGGGGAACCAGAGTGCTACCATGTGCCACAATGCCAAGACCCAAACTCCACAAGGACAGAAACTCCTTTGTTTAGGATCTTACTTTATGTATCTCATCATCTGGCTATTGAATTGTAAACTAATATCAATTATAATAAATGGTAATTTGGTGAGTTTAAATATAATATATTAAATATAATATATATAAAATATATTATATTTAAATATATTTAAAATTCTTTATATATATATATAAAGCATGTAGCTCCAGAGTATTCTCTCTTAATCATAACTCTTCAGTGTCTCCATCATTTTCTATAGCATGATCCACTCTGATTTCTGTCACAAAATGTCACATAGTAAGTCACAATTTTTTTTAAGTCAAAATTTTTAAACAAAAGTTATTACCATTTTTAGTATATTTCATGAAACATTGCTTATTGGATTTTTTTTAACAAGTAGCTTATTATTATTCAAATCATGGCTATAATATAGACTTTAATGCTCAAAATGGTGATTTAAAATATTTTAGTATTCACCTTCACTGATTTGAAATAGGTTAGTATTCATATATTTATCATTTATGTTTGCAGCTTGATTTTATTTATTTATTTATTTATCAAGATTTTATTTATTTATATGAGAGAGAGAGCACATGAGAGGGGGGGGTCAGAGGGAGAAGCAGACTCCCTGCCAAGCAGGGAGCCCAATGCAGGACTCGATCCAGGGACTCCAGGATCATGACCTGAGCCGAAGGCAGTCGCTTAGCCAACTGAGCCACCCAGGCGTCCTGAAGCTTGATTTTAATCATAATTTTATTCGACCTGATTATTTTTCTTGCCAATCTATACATCTTCTGGTCATGGAAATGGTGAGCTCAGTTGTCCACATTAGAAGTTACTTCTAAGAATGTGACTTTAGAGACTAAATGATAAAAAATTCTTCCTATATTTGCCTAGTTATTAGTAAAATTGCTTATATCAACAAAAACTTCATCCCATTGTTAGGGGCATAGGACATTGTCAATCAAAAGTGAAAAGTATGACAGAGGTAATGAAGAAATAAGATATGAAGAGCCCAAAGTCACTCTATAGAGATGATCTGATAAAATATCCTGTATAAACAAATTATGAAATAGTGATATTTATGAATATTTTCAAATTTGGTATATAACAAATGGAGAAGCAGATATTAGCCTCATTAACTTGGTAAGAAATTGTGTGGTTCTTGTTTTTTTTCCCATGTTAAAAGAGACTGAATTCAGGTCATTTCTAATCATATATATTTGTCTTTGTTCTATTCACATGATAACATAAAACTGTAGAAAGATCAGAGTTGTGACATGCAAATAGAAATTAAGAAAATTGGTATTTTATATGAATGATTTAAAATATATAATTAACATTTTAATTCATAAATTAGGGGTATCATTAATTACTACTTATGTATTTTTAACTTAAGGCTTTTAATGGCCATGACTTTTTAAAAATTCTTCTTTGTATATTCTAGAAAGATATATATATATATATATGTATATATATGTATGTATATCATAGAAAGATATATATTTCCTATATATATATAGGAAATAGAGTATATGTATATCCTAGAGTTATATATGTATATATATATATATATATACACATATGGGATATATATATTTAAGGGAACCAGAAATTACTTAAATTACTTGAACTTGAAGTTGTAAATATATATATATATATATATATATACATATATATATATATAACTGGAAATAGAGTATTAAACTATATATATATGTATATATGTATATATATATATACTGGAAATAGAGTATTAAACTATCTTTGAATAAAAGCTATTTACTACATTTACAGAAAAGCTAACAACAATTTTGCAATTTCTGTTCTATTTGTTAGTGATGTTTAATTGTCAGGTTTTTAAGATTTTAATGACTCTTTTGGGACTTAACCTACTGTCCCCTTATCCCAGGTCATGGTAATTATCCCCTGGAAGGAAGTGAAAAAAAAAAAATGCTGACCAAATGCCAGTTCTAATTGTTGGGGTAGGCATCTACCATGTAATTTTTCTAATGTATCATGAAGATGCAAATGGACTTTAGAATTGATTTTATTTTTGAATAAACTCTTTATGCAAATTATTATGCAAATTGATGCCCTTGAGTTCAAGACAATCTGCCAAAACAGTACCACTGAAACAGGCAAAAGAAGTATAGCATATTGAAGCCAGTCTGTGGAGGTGTTAAGAATATGGTCAATGGTCATTGGCAATTATCTGGTAGATTTGTCTTATGCATAGAGCTAATCAGAAATTTAAAGACCATAAATAATAAGATAGGGTGTAAGATTATTGCTCAGGTAATCTTAGTAAAAACACAATTTTGGAAGTGTATTTTTAGTTTTTCTTTTCTAAACTTGACTTGGTAATTTGATCGATGAACCATATTAGATAAATGATATATCTATATTAATTCAAATAATATACGTGTTATATATATAAAGAATATATATCAGAATAATTTTACAGAAATCAATTTATCATTTTAATTTTAGCAGCTAAAAATAATTTAAAATTGTGAGCAGACGAGTTCATAGTAGTTTCTCTAAATCGTCTTAATTCTTTAAGTGAGATAATCTGGTGAGATATGAGTAAAATTACAATTAAGAAAAATGGAGTTGTGACAAACACCTGAGATATTTATGTTAAAGTGCTTTGTAAACTTAATAAAACTCTTAGTTTTGACAGAGATCATCTTATTTTCAAACTTCACTAAGCTGCATTGTTCTGGTGTACCAATAAAAAGGAAGGAAACTTGGAAATACAGATTTGACTTTTTACAAATTTTTTTCATTTGTGTATTTGTTAATCTGAATTGGTATTTTCTGGCATTACTTCTGAATTGTTACAAGATTCCATGTCATATCAGTTGTTAAATATTTTTAACAATATACGCTGTAGTAGGTACGTCATGGAGAGTTCTAAAATCCTACACAATTAATGTGAATTCACTTATTTTTAATAGTAACAATACAAGAAATATTTAGTATCACAAATTCAAATAAAAAGGGTTTACAACTTCAAAATATTTGGACCCTAGTAGACTTTATTGTGATCCTACACTAAGATACTCTTTTAAAAAAACTTTGCATATGTATACTCCAAACTTAGGCTATGAGTAAACTCTTACAAAATTTCTGTTTTTAAAAATATAAGGAGTGCATAACCTATGTTTAAAACCATATTTCTCTCTCAAGTTTTTTGTCTATGAAAAATATAGTTTACTTAAACATAAACAATCTCAAAACATATATTAAGCAGGATTAAAAACATTCCGTATAAACACTTAAGACACTTCTTTTTGTTTAGGCTATCCAATTCATTTCTAAATAGTTTTTATCTCTAGCTCATATAATATAATCAAGTTAATATAATCATGTTTATTGATGTCCAATAAACTTTCAATAAATCTATAAATGTGGTTTATGAACAAAATTTAGTATTATTTTATTCATAAACATAATAAATCTAATATTTTAATCCAGTGTAGTCGTTAGAATCCCAAGTATGAAAGGTTAAAAAAAATCTCTCTCTAAATAAAATATACACAGGTTATTGTAATCCTACACTTCTTTCTAACTTAAGATATAATTCAGTGGTAAAACATGATTTAAGAGCAGTTTAAAATTTAGTTTTAGATAGTCATACAATTATCTCTTAAATTTTTGGAGACACTCAGTGTTCTTTGTAATTTCTTTTTTAAAACCAGGCTCTGATCAACCTTGCATAAGAACATAAACAAGATTTCTTGTCATTAGTATATAGCAATATAGGTAAATAAATTAAGTAATTTAAGTAAATTAAGCATGTTCAAAATATATTTATTCCATCTATAGATACTATGACTTTGTCACTTTTAGTCAAAACTGGAAGTGTATATTTAGGTTTTTTCCATCATTATGAGCATGTTTATTGTTATTTGTGGATTTGATATCTTGGTTATGCTGAGCATTTCTGGTTCCCTTAAAAATTTTGGATTGGAGGGGCTCCTGGGCTCAGTTGGTTGGGTGTCTGCCTTCAGCTCAGGTCATGATCCTAGGGTCCTGGGGTTGAGCCCCGCTTCAGGCTCCTTGCTCGGTGGGGAGCCTGCTTCTCCCTCTCCTCCCTGTTCATGCTCTCTCTCACTATCTGTCTCTCTCTCTCAAATAAATAAAATCTTTAAAAAAAATTTGGATTGGGAATTAGACTATGTTTTGCTAAAGAAAAATGCAAATTGAGGAAATGGAGTGAATATTATGGGCTATCTTCAATTTTTAGTTTGTCATGCAAGATTTTGCAAATCTTTTTCAAATGTCCATTACCAAGTTCACTGTCTTTTTCCCAAAAGCCATACCTCTTCTGTTTCCCAGTCTCATATTCACCCAAACCAGAAAAATAGAGTTCATTCTATACCCTATTCTTTTCTTGTTTTTTCACATCTTGTTAACTTAAAAAATATTTTAATTTCTTAAATGTATCTGACTTTCAACATCTCTTCCAAACTGCAAAATACTCCAGTGTTCTGAGGCAAGCTTTCTGAGGTGGGTTGCCTTCCTCTGAAGGCTCCTTTATATCCCTACAAATCTCCCCCAACTGTAAGCATCCTGGCTACCCTGATATTGGTGATCCCTTCAATCTCTTTCCAATCCATTAGTCATACACACTAACACATACACACACAACACAATAACATATGTATACACAAGAGGACACACTGCATATATGTTATTCGATCCCTTGAATGTGCCAGGTTTTCTCATACCTCTGCTTAAATGGTCTTTTCCAAACCCTTCAGCCAATTCTGAATGATTTGAAATGTTCCTCAAGTTATCACTTTCCTTTGGAAGCTTTCATGATCACTTTAGGTTAATTATGAGTCTGTTGGTTCTTTGAGAATAGCAGAGAATAATGCTAATATAGATACAGTAAAGAAGAGAAGAGGGACATTTAGAACAATTCTGCTTGGTAAAATTGTTGTTGTTTGTTTTCTTGTTTTTAACTGCATGACTAGATCACTCTAGTGATCTAGAAATTAATGCATTGGTGTGTTTGTTTTCAGAAGTCAGAGTTAAGCACTTTTACCTGAAGCTACCTGTCAATCTGAGAGTGGTAAAAGGAGAAACTCATTGAAAATTCATCCAGGAGTAGGAATTAGGAGGTCAAAAATCAGTAAGAATTTGAAGATGATTAAAATAGTATCACATAAATGAATTTACAAGGAATCTAAGCTGAGTTAGACAGATGGCCAACCTAATACATGGAAAGTAGACCCAAAAAAGCCCAAGGTTTAGCAATTTCAAGAAGTAACACAAACAATTCAATGTAAGTTCCAATGGCAAAGTTAACTTTTTTCTGACACACTTTTTCCCTAACAAGTGTGTCATATATATGTAGTATAATAATTCTGATTAACATTTTGAGACAAACATAATAGATGCTTTTATAAATGTATCCATATTTTTCCCTCTGTAACCAGCAAAACACCTATCAATTTACATTGTTCTTCCAAAGATAAGGAGTTCAAAATAATAAATAATTGAAAGGATTTATTAAGCCTTCATCTAGTACTATGAATACTGCAGCATTCTGAATTTCTATTAAATAAAATATTTATTTTTAAATACAGAATTCTATGCATTTTTAAAATATGTATTTGATGTCTAAATTAGCATACATTGTGGTTCCATAGTCATGCAGTTAAAATGAGGCTTTATATAGTAAATTAATATTTTATTAAGAATAATACTTTCAAAACAGTAAATAGAATTATTTAATATAGAGCAGTATAATTTATGCCTTTTACAAGTATAATTCAATAAATAAGGAACTTGGAAGAATGCCTTATGCATTTTTAATTAATGTAATAAAGAAAATTTAGGGTAAGATTTTGAAATTCTAGGATCAGCTCTGTAGGCAAAGACACAATTTTTTTAAATTATCAGATGCAAAATCAAATGATCTGAATTCAGTGGATGGATTTATTTCTGACCTAGCTTTTTAAAATGCAAGTTGATTTAAACTTTCAAAAATACATTAAAACCCTGTAAATTTAAGACATATATATGTTTTTTCCTGTTATTAGTGTTTTTCCCTTGACACTCACTGCCTTTGGTATTTATAAGACTTCTATAGTACATCAACGATAAATTCAAAGCAGCAAACATACAAATCATGATGAACATATTTTAACTACATGAAGATGTTTCTAACTTCACTGATAAATTTATAGTGGCTTTATAAACTAAATTTATAAAATAAAATAAAATAAAAATAAGTGGATTGTTTGTTGGGAAAAGGGAATCCAGATGTTTAATGTTTGTCATTGTTTCTACATGAGTGAAATAAATTATTTTAAAATTAATCTATATGATAGAGGCTCTGAATTACTTAAGAGGCCTCAATTTTTTTTAGTAGATTGTTGTCCAAATAGCCCAGGAAATAACAAAATATTTTCATTTTTATTGCCTGTCTTTGTTTTAGTGATTTTAGGTTTTATATCTCTGAGGAACTCCTTTCTATTTTGTTTATGACTATATTATTTTTCCCCAAATGGACTATTTGGGGAAGGGACTATTATGGCAATGGTCATAAATTACATTTTACATACTAATGAATTTTTTAAAGACTTTTTTAGGAGCAGTTTCAGATTTACAGCAAAATTGAGAGGAAGATAGAGAGATTTCCCATACACTCTCACTCCCACACGTGCATAGCCTCCTGCATTATCAACATCACTTACCAAAGTGGTACATTTGTTAGCAAGGATAAATGTACATGACACATTATAATCACCCAAAATCCATAGAACACTCTAGGGTTCACTATTGGTGTTGCACATTCTATGCATTTAGACAAATATATAATGACCTGTATCCACCATCACAATACCATACAGAATAGTTTCACTGCCTTAAAAATCCTATGTGCTCTCCGCTCCCTCAACCTACTGATCTTTTTACTGTCTCCATAGTTTTGCCTTTTCCAGAACTTCATCGAGTTGGAATCTGCTGAATAATACTCCATTTCTGGATGTACCACAGTTTATTTTATCCATTCACCTACTGAAGGACATCTTGGTTGCTTCCAAGTTTTGGCAATTATAAATAGAGCTGCTATAAACATTGATCTGCAGGTTTTTAAGTGGGCATAAGTTTTCGACTTCCTTAGGCAAATACAAAGGAGCACAATTGCTGGATCACATGTAAGAATATTTTTGTAAGAAACCACCTACCTTTCAAAATTGCAGTACCATTTTGCATTCCACGAGCAATGAATAAGAGGTTTTGTTGCTATATATCCTCACCAGCCATTGCACTTAGCAGTGGTCCAGACGCTTGCCATTCTAATAGGTAGGGAGTGGCATCTCATTGTTTTTCTCATTTGTGTTTTCTTGATGATATATGATGTGGAACATCCTTTTTATTTGCCATCTGTGTATCTATTTTAGTGAGGTGGCTATTAAGGTCTTTAGCCCTTTTTAAAACTGGGTTATTTGTTATATTACTGTTGAGTTTTAAGGGTCTTTTTTAAATATTTTGTTTATTTGAGAGAGAGAGAGAGCACGTGAGAAAGAGCACGAGCAGCGGGAAGGGACAGTGGGAGAGGGAGAAGCAGACTCCTTGCTGAGCAGGGAGCCTGGCGTAGGACTGGATCCCAGGACCTTGGGATCATGACCGAGCTGAAGGCAGACACCCAAGCAACTGAGCCACTTAGGCATCCAAGAGTTTTTTTTATATTTTGGGTGAGTCCTTTATTCAATGTGTCTTTTGAAAATATTTTTCCCAGTCTGTGGCTTATCTTCTAATTCACTTGGCAATGTCTTTCAGAGAACATAGTTCATTTTTAAAAAATGTTTTTAAAAAATGTTTTGTTGGGATGCCTGGGTGGCTCAGTTGGTTGAGCGTCTGCCTTCGGCTCAGGTCATGGTCCCAGGGTCCTGGGATCGAGTCCCACATCGGGCTCCTTGCTCAGCAGGGAGCCTGCTTCTCCCTCTGCCTGCTGCTTCCCCTGCTATGCTTTCTCTCTCTCTCTGACAAATAAATAAATTAAAAAAAAAAAAAAGTTTTGTTTGCTACTTTAATAGATATAGGCCTATTCAGATTGTTTATTTCTTCTTGTGTGAATTTTGGCAAATTGTATCTTTCAAGGAATTGGTTCATTTCATTTAGTTTATAAAATTTGTAAGTATAGAGTTTTTCATTGTATTCTTTTGTTATCCTTTTAATATCTATGGGACCTGTAATGATGTCGTCCTATCTTTCATTTCTGATATTAGTAATTTGTGTTCTCTCTCTTTTTTCCCTTAATTAGCCTGACCAGAGGTTTACCCATTTTATTGGTCTTTTCAAAGAACCAGTTTATGGTTTTATTGATATCTTTTCAATTTCATCGATTTCTGCTTTCTTATTAATTATTTTCTTCTGCTTACTTTGTATTTAATTTCTCTCTTTTTTTCTAGATTCTTAAGGTGGAAACTTAGATTATTGATTTTAGATCTTTATTTCTAACTTATGAATGAATTCTATCAATTTCCCTCTAAGCACTGCTTTTGTTGCATCCCATACATTTTGATAAGTTGTGTTTTCATTTTCATTTTGTTCAAAATATTTTTAAATGTTTCATGATATTTCTTCTCTGACCTATGTGTTATTTAGAAGTGTATTATTTACTGTCTACTTATTTTGGAGTCCCAACTATATTCTTTCTGATTTCAGCTGGATTTGTCCATTTCTGACAGAGGAGTGTCAATGTCTCCAATCATGATAATGGATTCATCTATTTCTTCTTGCAATTCTATCAGTTTTTGCCTCATGTGCTTTGATAATCCATTTTTAAGCACATATATGTTAGGAATATTATGTCTTCTTGGAGAATGAGAATTTCCTTTTATTATTAGGTAATACCCTGATAATATTCCTTGCTTCGAAGTTTACGATGTCTGAAATTTACGCTATTCCTATTCTCTTTTGATTAATTTTGCATAGTATTTTTTTCTCCATCCATTCATTTACTTTTGATCTATATATATCTTTATATCTAAGGTGGATTTCTTCTAGACAACATATAATTGAGTCACAGTTGTTTATCCACTACAACAATCTCTTTTTAAATGGTGCACTTAGACCATTGCCATTCAAAGTGATTATTGATATAGTTGGATTAATATCTACTATATTCATTACTGTTTTATATTTGTTGCCCTTGTTCTTTGTTCTTATTTCATGTTCCACTCTTTTTCTGCCATTTGTGGTTTTAATTGAGCATTTTATAAAATTCCCTTTTTTCTCCATTTTTAACATATCAGTTACATTATTTTTTAAACTTTTTTTAGTGGTTGCCTTAAAGTTTGCAATATATATTTACAACTAATATGAGTCCACTTTCAAATAACACTATACTGTTTCACTGGTAGTATAAGTAGCTTATAATAACAAATAATGAATGATACAAGGGATGAGTAGGAAGAATTAGTAATAACTGATAACAAAACGATAAAACTACACAAGAAAATTAATATACTGTTATGCACAAAATACTCATATATAGTTGGACATTAAGAATAGATTTAAACTAAATTCATATAATAATGCAAAAATAATAATGCATTATATACTTAAAATTTGCTAAGAGGGGCATCTGGGTGGCTCAGTTGGTTAAGCATCAGCCTTTGGCTCAAGTCATGTTCCCAGGGTTCTGGGATCAAGCCCTGCATCAGGCTCCCTGCTCAGCAGGGAGTCTGCTTCTTCCTCTGCCTCTCCCGTCTGGTTTGTGCTCTCTCTCACTTATTCTCTGTCTCCTCAAATAAATAAATAAAATCTTAAAAGAAAATTGCTAAGAGAATGGGTCTCAACTATTCTCACCGAAAGAAACAAAATAAAATAAATTGTAACTATGTGTAGTGTTAGGTATGTTAATTATCTTATTATGGTAATAATTTCATAATATGTACATACATAAACATTATGTTGTATATCTTAAAAATATACAATTTTTATTTGTCAGTCATACCTCAATAATGCTAGAGATTTAAAAAAAGAGTCATTTATATGTAAATCAAAAATTTTAATGTAAAAATGTTATTTTCATAAAAATGCAATTAAAAATATTTGGAATTGAATTACAATAAATATAACGATATATAAAAAATTGGATACAACTAAGTATTTAAAGAAAAGTTTAAAGACTAAAATATAAATATTAGGGAATAAAGGAAGTGACAAAAATTTCAAAGTTCATAAGCCTATATGAAATAAGTCTCTATTTCAAAAGGTTAATAAAGAGTTAAATGTTACAAAAGAATGCAGAAAGAATAAAATTACAAAGAACATAGTAGAGAGTAGGTAAATAGCAATCCACATAAGGAATCAAGAGTTCAAAGATAGTTTTTGGAAAAAAAATCAAAACCTAATAAAATTAGTAGATCTCTGGAAAGATTGATACAGGTAGTCAACCCAATAGAAAAAGAACAAAACACTTGAATAAGTGTTGAGGAAAAGAAACCAGACACACAAAATCTACATACTCAATGAATCTATTTTATAAAGTATCAAGTAAGCAAACCATTTATCAAATTGGCAAAACCAAAGCTACATTGCATAAGGATGCCTATTTAGGCAGTTAAAGGAAGTGATTACCAAAAAGGCTGCTTTGATAACCTCTGTTAGGTAGAGAGTGTTGAAATCTGTCAGAGATTATGGGTAAAATTTGGAATTCTGACAATATTTTATATTTTAACCCAAGAGGTTGTTACATGGGTGTTTGTTTTAACATAATGTTAACCTTGTTTAAGTTTCATGTCCTTTTCTATATGCATGTTCACTGACAAAAGTGTTAGAAAACAAAAGAAATAGAATGACAGAGAAATTAGGAATACACAATCCCCATAAAAATAACAGACACACGTGGTGGGATCAAAATAATTTTCACCAGTCATAACCAGTGGGTTAATTTTGCTAGTGTGTCAACTCTGGATATAAAATTATTACTTAGATATTACTTAGAACAATTTGGGGTTTAGTTTCATTACAACCTATTTTATTAAAGATTTTATTTATTTGAGAGAGAGAGAGCACAAGTAGAAGCTAGGGGCTGAGGGAGAGGCAGACTCCACACGGAGCAGGGAGCCTGATGTGGGGCTTGATCCCAGACCTTGGGAATATGACCTGAACTGAATGCAGACACTTAACCAACTGAGCCACCCAGGTGCCTCAACAACCTATTTTTATTTGATAAAAAAAACTGGGGTGTCAAAGAATTGATGGCTGGTAACTTAATTAGATTGTATCCATAAAAGAACAGTGAGTATTTAAGTGATATACTATATTCAAAAATTTATTAAATAAACTTCTTATAAATGCAAATTCAAAATATGCAAATTTAATAGTACAAATTACTTTAATTTTTAACCATCTGCTTTTCTGCTTGCCGAAAAAGAAAAAGGATATAACAAATGGTGACAGATTACCAAGGGAAAATATTGTATTGTAAAATATTTATTAACTTTATTTTTCATTTATTTATTTCATTTGTTTAAAGAATAAGTCACCAAACCTAATTTGACCTAGAAACTAAACATTATAATAGTCCCAACAGTCCTAATTAGTTGGAGAAACTGAATTTTTACCATATAACCTTCAAATCATCTCTTTGAATTTACTCTTTGCTTCTAAATCTCACTGTTTTCCCAAGTGTTTCACATGTCTCATTTCATATTGTTAATGAAACAACTCAATCAACAAGCCAGGTTTGTATGTGAGCAGATTTAGGCTAAGGTGAAATTGAAAGGTAAGCATTGCATTTTCAATTTCATTGAAAAAATTTGACTTTTACCATGATCATATTTTCTTGACACATATTCCTCCTCAGAAGATCTGCAAGAAAACAATGTTAATAAGATACATTCACCTTTCTTCTTTTATAGTATAACCAGTATTATAACACTGTATGTAGCTATAATAATGAACTTCTGCAATTATGCAATTGCCCTTATATTTCTTTTGTTTTCTATACATTTCTCTGTTTGGATTTACTCAATATATTAAGATATAGATGTCTATATATGCGTATAGATATACATATGTAAACACACATGCGGAAGCTTGCATCCATGTTGAAAATTTTAGTTAAATGTCAAAATAGGGGCACCTGGGTGGCTCAGATGGTTAAGCGTCTGCCTTCGGCTCAGGTCATGATCCCAGGGTCCTGGGATCGAGTCCCGCATCAGGCCCCCTGCTCAGTGCAGAGCCTGCTTCTCCTTCTCCCTCTGCCATTCCCTCTACTTGTGCTCTTCTATCTTTCTGTCAAATAAATAAATAAAATCTTAAAAAAAAAGTCAAAATAATTTTTTGATTATTTTTATTTATTTTATTTCCTATAATCTAAAAAAGACATACAGGTGGTAAAATGGAACCCACTGGAATCAAAGAATGTTAAGGAAACTTCTTTTTTTTTTTTCTTAAAGACTTATTTATTTGAGAGAAAGAGAGAAAGAGCAAGCCAGGGGAGGGGTAGAAGGAGAAGGAGAGAGAGAATCCCAAGCAGACTCCCCACTGAACACAGAGACTGATCTGGGGCTGGATCCCACAACACCGAGATCATGACCTGAGCTGAAATCAAGTCAGGAGCTCAACAGACTGTCACCAAGGAAACTGCCCCAAGGAAACTTCTAATATAGGGTTCTTTTATCTTTACCAAATTTTTTAAAAATAAGAAGTGGAAGGGCACTTGGGTGGGCTTGTTGATTAAGCCTGAGTCCACTTGAAATTATTTCTTTCTCTCCCTCTGCCCCTCCCACTCATGCTCTCTTCCTCTCTAAAATAGATAAACAAATCCTTTAAAAAAAATAAGAGGTGGAAAAAGAAAATAATCTAAAATAGGCCAAACTAATAAATTGCTTTATTCTCTAAATTCATTTATTTATGCATGCATTTGTTCTTTCAAGTTTCATTCATTCAGGTATTCATTAATTAGTATTCATTTATTCAGTGCATATTTGTTTGTCACTATGTACCAGTCACTTATAACATTCTCTGGTAGAAATAAAATTTTATTGTTAAGCCACTGTAGTCAGTCTACTGAGGAATCCAGATATGATAAAAACTGATAATTTAAGCAGAGATAGGCAAAGATAATTTCACTACTTGAATTGAACCTTTAAATTTAATTAAAAAGTTTCCAGGTTAAGGAAACAAAGATATTCTATACAGAGGAAAAAAACAAAAACAGAAAACAAGTGTACTAATGCATGAAAGTATGAAGGGGTACAGCATCTTCAGAATTAGAAAGAAGTTTGGGGTGAGGCTACCAGAAGACCTTAAGCAACTCTAAACATTGGAAATAGACACCAATCCTCAGCCACATACTTCAAAATAAAATAATACCAAACTGAAATAAAGTATAAGAAAGTCAAATGTTGCTCTGTTTTTCTCTGTAATGACCACATGGATATTTCTAGAGGTATCCAATATGAAATTTTTTTCCAATAGAGATTCTGTTTTCCCTGTTTTGATGGTATTTTTGACATATGTTCAATAATTATAATACTGAAGCTATGCTTTATAATATATAAGGTACAGAGTCTAGCGAATCTGACTAAATTCTGGTCCTAGAAAGTTTGGCCATTGATCACTGTAGTATATATATGAATAATTAATATAATTATAGATGGTGTATTTCAAGGCTTCAGTTACTTTAACTTGAACTTAAATTTAAAATTTATTTTAAAGAGAGCCTGGATGGCTCAGTCGGTTAAGCATCCAACTCTTGATTTAATCTCAGGTCATGATCTCAGGGCACTGGGATCAAGCCCTGCATCAAGCTCCACGCTCAGTGAGGAGTCTTCTTAAGGATTCTCTCTCTCCTGTCTCCCTATGTCCCTCCCTCCACTCACATTTTCTCTCTCGTGCATGCACACGTGGGCACTTGCTCTCAATCAAATAAATAAGACCATGACCAGATTTCTTGAAAAGGCTATTTCATCTTATATTTAGTTTCAAAACCCCTTTCTCTGTAGTATCAGTCAAATAAAAAGTAAAAGTTCTGATTCACATATATTTTTCAGGTGGAATTATAGATACATTTTCTATCAGATTGATCAAATAATTTTACTTATAAGTCAGGCAAGGTTAACTTTTAATCACAATAACTGCTATAATCCTAAAGCAACATGAAGTACATAAAAATGCATGATTATTCCAAGTTATACAGCTATTCAATTGCCTGAAACCAATGACCTATCTTTTGTATATCGAACACTGTACAGGACTCCTTCTGACCTGATGAAATTACTCATGTTAAACACTTAGCAGGAATAAGAACTTGATATTTCTGTTTTAGTTTATTTTTTCCTAATCTGAACAGAAAATAACTCAATGCTTTCATAAAAATTTTATTACACTGTATTTGTTTTAAAATAGTAGAGACTATGAGATTTGATAAGTCTACTTTTTAAATACATTTCTCAAAACTTCATAATTTTACAATGTCAAATGTATATCAGTTTGAGAGGGTAAAGTGATGTCATAAACATAGTGAATCTCTCAAAGGGAAAGACAACCTTGATGTGAGTATGTAAGCTGCCCATACAGATAAAACATTATTTCAGGTAATTAAGTATCTTTCAATCTTCAAGAAGAATATAAATATGTGGGATGTGCTTTTAATATTGTTATATAAAAGAAATTGGGACTTATATAAAGTAGATCCTTAGTTACTAAATTGAAAAACATTGAGATTTTTCTAAAAGCTAATACTAATCAGGATAAAGTAGTAAGCATAACACAATCTTTCAGATGTCTGAAGATAATGGTTTGTTTGTTGCTTGATAGGTAGTGGTGAAAAATTTAGCATCTATTTTCTCACGTGCAGGGCAGAAAAAACTAAGAAAAACATAAGACCAATTTCTGTTTTCCAATTCTCTTTTCATTATTGATTCTATTGCTTAAAATTTAAAAAACAGGCAGAATTAACATGTCTCCTATCATAACCACTCACAACTCAATTATGAAAGTACTCATTGAGCACATAGGTATTAAAGCTTAAACTTCTGAATTTGTGTGGGTCTTTAAATCTTAGAAAAATCTAGAAAAAAATCTTAGTTCCTTTATGTTCTCTCTCTCTCTCATACACACACACTAAAAAGCATAGATTCGAATTTCTTTTTTTATTTTTTAAGATTTTATTTTATTTATTTATTTTTAAAAGATTTTATTTATTTATTTGAAGAGAGAGACACAGCGAGAGAGGGAACACAAGCAGGGGGAGTGGGAGAGGGAGAAGCAGGCCCCCCGTGGAGCAGGGAGCCCAATGTGGGGCTCGGTCCCAGACCCTGGGATCACGACCTGAGCCGAAGGCAGACGCTTAACGACTGAACCACCCAGGTGCCCCTAGATTAAAATTTCTGAGAACTAATATCCGGAGATGAATGATTATAAACTAAGAAAAGTTCAGTTTTCAGCCCTTCTGAAATCCAGGGTCTTAGCAAGATATCCAGTGTGTCTATCTTAGCTTCCAACATTGTGGAGATTGGCCTCAAAATTCCTTACTGGCACCATGAAATAGAGAGCGGTTGACACAGTGCACTGTCATTAATCTTATAATCCAGTTCACACATATTACCAAAGATAGTGACAGGAAGCTTGCCCATGCACCTCTTCAAGTAATCAGCAATGAGCTAATGTAACAAAAGACCACAAATATAAGTAATAATTTAAGTAAACTCTTAGAGTATATCTCTTTATTGCAGTTTATATTATTGTATCAAGAGTTGAAACACGTCTTATTAATAGCTATATATGCAAAAATGTTAAAATATTTTTAACCTTAAAAGAGAATCAAAGGGAAAGTGTGGTTTGTTATTTGTTAGAAAAAAAGAGCCAGATGGTCGGGACTGAACATTTACTCTTGGGTGTTTAATGTAGTATCAAGGAAAAAGAAAGCAAAAGGCTGTGTCTAGCAAAGAAAAAGCAAGGTTGAGTACGTCCGTAAAAGAGTAGAATCGGTCTACTAAAGGGACCCCTTATTACACATTTGTGCTGAATGCTACATTAAAATATTCAGGATTAAATTAGCTGCCTAGCTGGGAAAGAAGAAAAAAAAAATCACACAACAAATTTGAAAACAGAAATGGACAGAAACACTGCAGGTAACCAAAAGCAAATTTTTCTCAAGAAGAGGTTTAGCTTACCCCTTTGAAAAGACAAATTGGAATCTGTCTAAATTGTGTCCTGATATTTCTGGACCCATTTTTATCTGATATTTTGTGAAAGACAATCATTCTTTTTTTTTTTTTTTTTTTGGCTGCTTTCCTGTAGAAATGCTAAATATGCATACTGTCTGAACTAGTTTGATACTACGAGTCATTATCTAACTCAATAAATAATTTTCCTGTACAATTTCACTTTGCTAAAATCTAATTTGAGATTTCTATTCCCATATTTCTAATGATCTAATGAAGATAAATATTTAGGCTTTCAGAAAAATAATTTTCACACAAACAGACGTGTTATTTTATTAATTTGGCTTTGTCACTCATATAAAAGTCATTGACTCGTATCTTCCTGAGTCTCATTGCTTTTCCAGAGACCCACTTTAGGATATCCAGATTCCTTTTTCACGAGATGCAAAAAAGAGGACAGATTTAAGATACATTCTTTATCTATGTTAGTTGGATATGTATATTCAAAGAAATAAATCATGCTTAGTAAAGGTTTTAAATAAAAGAAATTCTAGTTCGTGAAAAAAATTCTGTAATGTAAAAAAACAAATGTGATCTATTAGATATAATCTGCTCCACCCACCAGGGGTGTTGTTAGGCAAAGGTTTTTTTTTTTTTTTTTTTTTTTTTTGTCTGTTCGTTTATTTGTTTTATGAAGTGTTATCATCTTCATAAAAGTCATTCCCAACTCGAAGGGAGTGGTGACACCTGGTGTGGTGAAACACAAAGAGCATTTTAACCTCTGTGGAATTGATGGAGATGTGAGTAAACCCAGGTTTCAAAATGCCAGAAGTGATGAAGGCTGGAGATAGGAGGTGGATTCCTGTGGGTGAGGAGGAATCCAGGCAGTAGGTGTTGTGATGGGCTATCAAATGGCTGCTCAGAATGAACCTAGGCACTCTTTCTTCAGCTGCTAAGAGGTTTGGCTTCTGAGTCCTTCCTGGGTTATGGCTTCCTGCTGAAAAGAGTTTCTCTACTTAGGGATGTTCCCATCTTGGGATGACTGAACTGGGAGTACAAAATCTCTTTCCCCTCTCTTCAATTTAGAACGACTCTTAAGGGACATCCCAATTCAAGGATTTTGGATCAGCTGAGAGCTTTCTTAGCGTTGAATTGTGCTTAGTTTCTCTTTTTGCCTTTTTTTTTTTTTTTTTCTTCTTCAGAGAGAGCTCCCTGGTATATTTCCTGCCAGATAATTATCTCAGGGTCAATTTCCCTGGAATTCTAACCTAAGTTAGCCCAGGAGGAGGAAAGACAACAGTTTGTGCCAGAGTGGCTAAAGAAAAGGTTTGATTTGGGGCACCTGGGTGGCTCAATCGTTAAGCATCTGCCTCCGGCTCAGGTCATGATGCCAGGGTCCTGGGATCGAGCCCCGCATCGGGCTCCCTGCTCAGCGGGAAGCCTGCTTCTCCCTCTCCCACTCCCCCTGCTTGTGTTCCCTCTCTCACTGTCTCTTTCTGTCAAAATAAATAAATAAAATCTTTAAAAAAAAAAAAAAGGTTTGATTTGAAAAGACTTCTCAGTATGGGTTTTGACCTAAATTATTTGCTTTGGTCTATAAACCCATCCCTACTTACCCAACAACACCTTTAATAAAACAACACTTTCTGAGTGAACTTCTTTACCCTTTAAAATGCAGATAATAGCAGATTCCAGTATTAGCTGAAAAGAGAAGCTGGGTTTCTAAAAGATGATGGTCATGTACGGTTACATACATTTCATAAACCAGTCTATTGCCAGAAACCAGCATTAGAATTTAACCTATGGTTTGGGACAAGCATGTAATTAAATAATCCCTTAAATGCATCTGAAAAAGGTAATTAATCATCAATTTATTGATATGATTCAGTGACTATTAAAGGAAAAATGAGGGAGTACTTGGCCTGTGAGAGCTTATAATCTAGGAAGAGAGATAAGACTTATGCACAAATAATATAAGCCAGAAGATTGGCAAATGTTATAGAACATACAAATAAACAACAATGGAGCAAGAGAAAATAATGATCACCCTTGCTTGGAAGATCGGAATAGGTCTTGTGGTCTCATAAAAATGGTAGTAGGTAAGGTTCGAGGGAAAGAGAGGTCTAATTGTCTGAATGCTGAGGTAAATTTTCCATATTAATTTAAAATTAATCAGCAAAAATATAAGAGGAGGGAGAGATTACTATGGAAGGAAAGATGATTTATTATTAAATTTTTCTTGAAGCTGACATCAAAGATGGCATTTAAAGTTGGGACAGGAGAAAATGCTCTTCTCATCCCACCATTGGCAGACCCAATAGGGCAATTGCTAGAAACCCAAACAAATGGCACCTTCTCCTTAATCAGAAGTTTCATCTCTTTTTTACAGTGTTTATAAAAGCCTGTGTCCCAGGCACTAACAAAATAGTGATGATAAGGGAAATAATTGCTGATGCTACTGTCCTATATGGCTCGGAGCTCTGGAGAAGGAGAAGAGTATCACTTTGGGGTTATGACTTCCAAAATTTAGGCACTCCTAATTCTCATGTTTCTTTTTTTTTTTTTTTTTTTTT
>NC_138370.1:131434903-131485091 GCF_054177405.1 Leptonychotes weddellii
GATGAAGATTGTGCTGTTTTACATGACATGTTGAGAAGCTTTCCAATTGTTCCATAAAAGTGGCAATGACAGACACTGAGAGTGTGTGAGGCACTGCCAAACATTTTGTATTTAGTGATTTATTTCATCCTAAAATGCACTGCGATAAGCTATAGCCTAGGTGCTATTTTTTTTTTTTATTCTTATGTTAATCCCCAAGGATCAAGGGATTTTTATCAGGGAGAATTGCAGCTGCTTGTCAGCTCTTTCCTAATGAACTTTACAATGCCTATATTGTACGTGTTCCTATTGGCCCCATGTTGTGTTGATGCCCTGCTCATGTCACTGCTGTCTGGGTAATAACACTGATACTGAGGAAGGTTGCAATGTCCTTCCAGCCAAGTCTCAGATTCAGACTCTTGCACCTAGTAAATACCCAACATGTCCAAAGGAAATGACATTCAGGATCTAGTTAGTGATAGAAACTATATTAAGTTAATTCCACCCATTATAATTTTGACTAAGATTTAGTAAAATAAACATCTATTATATGGTTATACTGGAGCCTTACAATGGCAAAAGTATTACCTCTAGATTATGGCCTTTAAATTTATTTTTCATAAAACCCATAATAAAAGGGGGCACCTGGGTGGCTCAGTTGTTAAGCGTCTGCCTTCGGCTCAGGTCATGATCCCGGGGTCCTGGGATCGGCCTGGCATCGGGCTCCCTCTCCCTCTCCCACTCCCCCCTGCTTGTGTTCCCTCTCTTGCTGTGTCTCTCTATCAAATAAATAAATAAAATCTTAAAAAAAAAAAAACATAATAAAAATGGCATCTATTTGTACAGATGCTATATTATAAAAGTTGAACTCAAAAATTTTACTATCTTCATTTCTTTAATTGAGAATAATTTCACTTAAATTTTTATCTATTTGGGCGCCTGGCTCAGTTGGTTAAGCGACTGCCTTCAGCTCAGGTCATGATCCTGGAGTCCCTGGATTGAGTCCCGCATCGGGCTCCCTGCTCGGCGGGGAGTCTGCTTCTCCCTCTGACCCTCCCCCCTCTCATGTGCTTGCTCTCTCTCATTCTCTCTCTCTCAAATAAATAAATAAAATCTTAAAAAAAAAATTTTATCTATTACTTTGTCAAAAATGTAATCCATGAAGGCATTATAGATAGAGGTATTCCAGGCATCCAATCACCCTCCCCACAGCAATGTTACTAAAAATATCTAATAGAGACTAAGTTCAGATGAATTAATGTTGCCTGAATTTCAGGGGGGGGGGCGTTTCTTTTTTTAGTTAAATTCAATTAATTAACATATAGTGTATTATTTGTTTCAGAGGTAGAGGTCAGTGATTCATCAGTCTTATGTAACACCCAATGCTCATTCCATCACGTGCTCTCCTTAATGCCCATCACCCAGTTACCCCATCCCCTCACCCCCCTTGCCACCAGCAACCCTCAGTTTGTTTCCTGTGATTAAGAGTCTCTTACGGTTTGTATCCCTATCTGCTTTCATCTTGTTTTATTTTACCTATATTTGTTTCTTTTAGTAACCAGAATCATGCTGTATATATTGTTCTTTGATGTGCTTCTTGGAGATGTTCTCAGTCTAGCACACTCCTTTTATCCATTATATATTCCATAGAATTAGTGTCACCATTTGGGTTGCTTCATTCTAGTGTTTTTATTATGCCCACTTTGGTGCACAACCCAGCACAGGGGCTGGAATTTGAGGGGAAGAGTGTTAGTTTAAGTTCTTGTTGATCTGAGGTGAAGGCATGTTGACTTGGCATTGAGCAGGTGGCAGGCAGTGCATGCTGACCGGGGCAGGAGGGCAGCTGGACTGCAGATTTGGAACCCACAGGCCAATAGCATCATGTGTGATGGGGACGTGGCTGGTTTTGTTCCTGGTCATGAATTCCTTTAATTTTTTTTTTTTTTTTCCCTAGGAAACTCTATCTTTCCTTCTGTTCTAAATGAAAGCCTTGCTGGGTAGAGTATTCTTGCTGCAGATTTTCTCCTTTTAGCACTTTGAATATATCATGTCGCTTTCTTCGGGCCTGCAAAGTTTCTGCTGAAAAATCCACTGACAGTCTTATGGGGCTTCCCTTGTATGTAACTGCATCCTTTCTCTTGCTGCTTTTAAAATTCTCTTTGTCACTACTTTTGGCCATCTTATTTACTTTGTGTCTTGGTGCAGACCTCTTTGGGTTGGTTTTGTTGGGGCTTTCTGTGCTCCTGGATCTGGATTTCTCTTTCCTTCCCCAGACTCAGGAATTTTTCAGCTATTATTTCTTCAGATAAATATTCTGCCCCCTTTTCTCTCTCTTCTTCTTCTGGGATCCCTATCATGTGACTGTTATGCTTGACAGTGTCACTGAGTTCCCTTGGTCCATTCTCCTTTTGCATATTTTTTTCTCCTCTAATCTGCTCAGCTTGATTACTTTCCATTACTCTGTCCTCCACGTTGCTGATCCATTCTTCTACTTCCTCTTGTTTGCTATTTATTCCAGGTGGTCTATTTTTAATTTCATTTAATGAGTTCATTATCTCTAATTGGTTCTTTCTTAGGTCTCCTCTCTCTTTGTGGAGGGTCTCATGGTGGTCCTGCACTCCTTTCTCAAATCTAGTGAGTATCTTTATGAGCATTACTTTAAATTCCCTATCAGACATATTACTTATCTCTATTTTGTTTAGATCTCTTGCTATGATTTTGTTCTGCTCTTTCATTTGGGACATATTCCTCTGTCTATTGTTGTGTCTGTTTCTATGTGTTAGGAAAGTCAGCTATGTCTCCTGCACTTGAAAGTAGTAGCTTTATGAAGAAGAGTTCCTGTAGTGCCCCACAGTGCAATGTCTCCTTTCACCAGAAAATGGTGCTTCAGGGGTGTCTCCCATGTGTGTTGTTACAGGGGTCTCTTACTGTTGTGGCAAAGCTGTGTTTGCCTTCAGTCCAGTTTGAGATGGCTCTCTGCCTGTTGTGGGCAGAGTCTGGTGCATGTGGTGTTAGAGGGCCAGTCTGGGGCTGCCTTGGGCTTGAGTTGAGTCAGACCAGATGTTTGCCAGAGACGAAGTAACACCAAACTGCCGTGCACTTTCCCTGTATTGTCCCCTGAGAAGCTTTCATTGGTGGGTGGGGCCTGCAGTCAGATCAGCTGCCTGCCCCCAGACCACTGCTGTTGTCACAGTCAGACTGGTGTGTGGTTATCTTCCCTTCTTCCTGGAGCAGGACTCACTTCAGGGTGGTGTCGGTGTTGGCCCTTATCTGGGCGGCTTGTACACTGCCAGGCCCATGGCACTGCTTTGATGGGATCCTGCCAAGACCATATCAGAGGGGGTGGATCTGCTGCACTGTGGCCTCTTGTCTACGTCCGGCTATGGAGAGTCAGTTCTGCCAGTCTTCAGGTCACTTTCTGGGTTATTAATGCCGATGTGGGTGTTCTCTCAATGGCCACAACCATGAGGTGAGCCCAGGGTCCACCTTCTCCTCCATCTTCCCAGCAGCCTCTCACGTTGCCTGAATTTTGAGCTATTTTCCCAAATCTCAACTGTACATGGCAATCATATTAACAAATCTAATCAGAGTGTTTTCCTAAGGAAGCTGTCTTTAGGGAAACTAAACAAAAGGCTGTAAGATCATAATTGAAGAAAATATAGTAGTTCTGCTTCTGTCTTAACTAAAATAATTAATAGAAGTTTTATTGCTCAATACATCTGAAACATAAAAGAAAAATTAAAAAAATTAATATATTATCGTTACATCCACCAAAACACATGCTTTTCATTTTCATTTTAAAGGATATTTTATTTATTGTCCTTTCAGCAAATCTCCATTATACATCAGGTGGGTCAGAAATCATATAACCTCAAAATATTACTGATGCCTATATATGATAAAATTCCTCTTCAAGAAAAACATTAACTGCTTCCAATTATTTATTTCTGTCTGAAAATATCCTATCATTGATGTTGTTTTCGTTAATATATTTACTGTCTATCTTTTCCATTTGAATGCTAAACACTAAGATAAGAGTCCTTGCCATATATACCACTGTATTGCTGCAGTGTTTTTACAGTGCCTGCAGTAGGATACCTGGCATTTAGCAAACATTAATTAAAGAAAAAAGAGTGCTCACCTTATCATTCAAAATTATATTCTAACTTGATAAAAATTAAGTGGTCAATTAGTATTTTATTTCCTAATTACATTTTCTTATTTATCTTGAATATATTAATATAGTAATTGTGATTTATAAAATCATACTTTGTTATATTAATAGAATTATATTAAAAAGAAATATATTAGTAGGTACAATCATATAATTCACAAATTGTACCTTTTTTGCTAAAAGATGACCAAAATATTAATCAAAATTTCAAATTTGGAATAAAATCGGTTTCAAAGATGGCTTTCATAGAATTATTTTAAAGTCCTTATTTTTTAATGAAAAATAATATTTAGTTTTAATTTTTTAAGTTTTATTTATTTATTTGAGAGTGTGTGAGCTGGGGGGTTAGAGGGAGAGAATCCCCAAGCAGACTCCCTTCTGAATGTGGAGACCCACCTGGGACTTTATCTCATGACCCAGGAGATCATGACCTGAACTAAAACCAAGAGTCGGATGCTCAACTTACTAAGGCACCCAGGCACCCCTGAAAAAATAATATTTAAAGTTGCTTATGTTAGTAAGAATTTTTGTGAGTTAGATACAAAACTTTCAGAGAAAGAGAACTTGTTTTTACCTAAAAGGACTGAGTAATAGATGTTAATAGGCTTGAATATTGAAAAGTAAGAAAGAACATACAATATTGAAAAGTAGGAAAGAACATGCAAGTATTTATAAAAGCCTGAGGGAAACAATGACCCAAGGTTTTTGTATCTGGCTAAATTTATGAGAGAAAATACATTTTTTTTTTTTTAAAGATTTTATTTATTTGACAGCGAGAGCACAAGCAGAGGGAGAGAGAGAGAGAAGCAGGCTCCCCGCCGAGCAAGGAGCCCGATGTGGGACTCGATCCCTGGACCCTGGGATCCTGACCCGGGCCGAAGGCAGCCGCTTAACCAACTGAGCCACCCAGGCGTCCCGAAAAGACATTTTTAACTGGCAAAGTTTTCAGAAAATGTCACCCATAATGTTTTCTCAAAAAAATAAATGTATTTACTCATTAAAGTTCTTAACTCAAATGAAAAAAATGGTTTTAGTTCTAAATATGTTATTAATTTCATTATACACCTAAACTGTGTATCTGCATATATTCTCTGAATACAAACGTTACTGTATCAATGTAATACCAAAATGACTGAAAAGCAAAATTTAAGTCAGGTTCCTTAGGCCTATTAAATGCTAAGAAATTCATAACCAACAGAAATTTGTTTGTTTCGAGATGGTTAAGTAAGGAACTAGAATATGTGGGAGTCTTTTATGAGTCAAAAGCTACTAGAAGCTTTAAAAATTCAATATAATTAAATGGTCAAGTACGTAACAAATGTTCCTTTCTGGTTTCAAATATAATCAAGTAAATATAACCTAAATCCTAAAATAATCAATTATTTACATTGAAAATAACCAAACTATGTAGGGTATAAACATAAAATATACATAAGTCTTCTATAACATTACAAAAAAAAAGGAGCAGCTAGTTTAAAGAAATATTTTGGAAAATACAAATCTTTGTAAAAATCACTAGAAATACTTTTGTTTTCAATGTTTATAGAAAAATTTAGAGGTGCTGAGATGGGCATAAATTCCAATTTTAAGTAATTAAGTAAGGATAACATATTTCTCTATCAGATCTTGAAAATACTTTTCAGCTTACGATTTTTTCTAGCATAGTATGTCACATAGTAAATTTTCAATAAATATTATCCATATGTAACTTTAAATATGAAAATATTAATTTTAAGTTTGTAAACATATATAGAATACTAGAGTTTTCTATACCATTACTTAGTTTGGGTGACATATGGAGAAGTTACTATGGTCTGTTCTCACAAGTAACAAGTACTGACATGAAAAAACATGTAACTATAATGTGTGTAATTTGGGCACATGTATTTATCTCTAAAATCCACATCATTGAAAATAAATTATTCATACCTATAAACATTCAGAAAATGGAGCCTTAATGCATCATTAAGAAAATCAGTGCCTCTTTAATATTTTTAACATAAAATTAAATTATTTGACATATATTGAAAGAAATAGTTCTTATTTAACATCTGTCATTAGTATGAGTTTTGAAGTTAAAAAAAGCACTCTTTCCTTTTTCAATAAAATAATTTATTTTAGTTGTTTTTTTTATTGTAAAGGCAATAGACTTTCTGTAGAAAGTAGATTTTATAAAGTTTGTAGATTATTAAAAATCTGCCTCATGATCACTTTCAGAGTAATTTCAGTAATCTTAAATGTAAATCCAGCAGGGATTATGGTAATTTCTAATGATGACACATTAATAAAAACTTGATGCAATTTGCATCATAAGATATATAAAATGTACATTTGTGTTTACTATTTTACTGTTGTACATATTCTAAACATCTATATTCCCTTAATATATATTAAACATTAAATTTTTTATGTGTGTGTTTTATCTAAGATTATAAAATATTTAAAGAGATAAAGCTGTGAAAGGAACAATGAAAATGTCAGATTTTGGATGAAAAACACTAAAATTACAAAAATTGTACTTTTTAAATTTATTTATTTATTTATTTATTTATTTTGATGGCTGATCTTATTTATTTGTCACTTAGAAAAATCTCATTTTTGACTGGACTCAGAGGTAGAAGCTCTAGGACAGCGTCTGTCTCTTGGCAATCTGTTCTTGGTGTTTTTTTATGGCCTCCTTCATTCTTTTAGTGGGAAGTTTAGCGTATTCTGTAGCTTTTTCCTTATTTTTCTTAGTACTCCATTTTATCGGAGCAATAAGTAGACATTAGTGTTGGAGGACACGTGTAGTAACAAGACCCTGAGTCTTGGGCACTTTGGTTCCAGGTTTCTTACTTTCTTTTTTAGGGGCTATGTCACAACACACTGGCGGACATCATCTTCTTTAGAGATTGAAAAGTTTGTGGATTCTGCTAACTCTTTTGGGCCCCAGGTGATGAGGTACAGTAGTATCAGTCATTCCAAGGATATTCTTCTCCCCTATTTTTACAATGACTAAGTTGAGAGCACTGAGATTGGCATCCACAATGCAACTCCAACCAGATTTGCACTTTCTTTCTCTAGTCCTCCTTGGTCTGTAGCAGCAATGCCCCTTACTCAGCAGCAGGTGGGCATGGCCATGGGTCAGGACACCCTGTTTCATGGGGAACTTTATTTGTCATTACCGCCACTGATTCAGACCATGTAACCCTTCCATTCTTCACCCAGCACATCAGCGGCAACTTCCGTGGTCATAAGCTTCTCATAAAAGGAATAAAGTTTGCATTAATCATCTACTTCAAAGAGTTTCTGGAAGCCAGTAGTTGGGAAAGAGATGTTCAGCCTCATCTTGAAGGAGCCTACCACCTCTGAAGCACAAAAAGAGCTACAAAAATGGTATTTAGCTGGGCAGTTTTTATAGAATGGATTGCAAGAGATAGGATTGATGGAACATAATACAGTTTTTCCTCAACTTACAGGGGGGTTATGTCCTGAATAACCCATCATAAATTGGAACTATCATAAGTCAAAAATGCATTTAATATACCTGCCCTACCAAATATCATAGCTTAACCTAGCCATGTTTTTAAGAGGGAGAGAATGTGCGCATGGGGGAGGAGCAGAGAAAGAGGGAGAAAATCTTTTTTTTTTTTTTTTTTTAAAGATTTTATTTATTTATTTGAGAGAGAGAGAATGAGAGACAGAGAGCACAAGAGGGAAGAGGGTCAGAGGGAGAAGCAGACCCCCGCTGAGCAGGGAGCCTGATGTGGGACTCGATCCCAGGACTCCAGGATCATGACCTGAGCCGAAGGCAGTCGCTTAACCAACTGAGCCACCCAGGCACCCGAAAGAGGGAGAAAATCTTAAGCAGGCTCCATGCTCAGTGCAGAGTCCAATGGGGAGCTTGATCTCAAGTCCTAAGACCATGACTTGAGCTGAAATCAAGAGTTAGACACTTAACTAAGTCACCAGACACCCCAGAGCCTAGCCAATTTTAAACATGCTCAGAACACTTAAAATTAGCTTACAGGTGGGCAAAATCATCTAATGTGAAGTCTATTTTATAATAAAGTATTGAATATCTTATGTAATTTATTAACAACTGTACTAAAAGAGAAAAACAAAATGGCTATATGGGTACAACATGGTTCTAAGTGTTGTTTACCCTTATGATCACGTGGCTGACTGGGAGCTACAGCTTACTGTTGCTGCCCAGTAACATCATGAGAGAATTATCATACTGCATATCACTAGCTCTGGGAAAGCATCAAATTTCAGCCCAAGTGTCCATCAATAGGTGAATGGATAAGAAGATGTGAGATATATATATATATATATATATATATATATATATATGCATATATATGTGTGTATATATATATGTATATAAAATAAAATACTATTCAGCCATAAAAAAGAATGAAGTCTTGCCATTTGCAACAACATGGATGGATCTACGGAGTATAATGCTAAGCAAAATACGCCAGTCAGAGAAAGACAAATACCATACGATTTCACTCATATGTGGAATTTAAGAAACAAAAGAAACAAAGGAAAAAGAAAGCAATAAACCAAAAAAACAGACTCTTAACTATAGAGAAAAAAGCATGGTTATTAGAGGGAAGGGGGGTGGGGGGAAAGGATGAAATAGGTGAAGGGAATTAACAATACACTCATCTTGATGAGCACTGAGTAATATATGGAATTGTTGAATCATTATACTGCACACCTGAAAGTCATAAAACACTGTATGGTAAGTACACTGGAATTAAAAGGAAAAAAAAAGATCAAACACATGAAATTTGAAGTACAGTTTCTACAGAATGCTTATCACTTTCACATCGATGTGATATTGAAAAAATAAGTTAAACCATTGTAAGTTGAGGACTGTCTCACATGAAGTATGAGAAGATAGGGAAGTTGTCAGGAAGAACTGGCATGGAAAAATATCTATTGGTATGGAAGGAAAATTGACAGGACTTGGTAACCTAAAATGAGAAATAAATCTGAGATGACTTCTCCGAATTTGTATGATAGAGGTTGTGATAATAATGATGCAAATTATAGACAGGGTCATTGATAGTGGGGTTTCAGTTAAATGGGAAGATGATGGTTTTGTTTTAGACATTAACTGGCTATTCAGTTTGAACTTAAATATTTCACATAGATATAAACAACATCTACTTCCCCTTGCTTTAGTATGGGGCATAAGAAATTCATTTTTGAAGTTCTAAAAGCCAGATAGAGAAAAATAACCCTGTAGAAATGTAGAATAAGAAATCATAATGGCTTAGATTTTCAAGTGACTGTAGAAAGTATTACTTTGAAGTCTTTTATTTAACAGTAGGATTGAGGATCAGAGAGTTTAAGGGATGCTTCTCAAATCCACATAGACATTTACAGAACTGGGACTGGAATCAAAATCTCACATACTCTAAGTTTGGAGCTGTTTTCTCACTACCATGCTGCCTTCCAATCAATATAAATTTCATGTTTCTGGTTGTATTTTATTCAAATTTATATAAGTTAGGTTTTAGAAAGAATATAATAATAATTATGTATAATATTTTATATCTTATAGGTACTTCGAAATTTATCATAAAGCACATTGGTATAGCTTGAAAAACAGACATTTTATTTATTTAGTTAGTTATTTAGCTAGTTATTTAGTTAATTAGTTAGTAATCTATACCCCCAATGTGGGGCTTCAACTCATGAACCTGAGATCAAGAGTTACATGCTCTACTGACTGAACCAGACAGGCACTTTAAGACAGACATTTTAAACTCAGTTGTCAATTTTGAGAGTGATAGATAAATTATATAAGCAATGATTTTAATAATTTAAGAACATAATATTCAATTTGGAAAATATATATTTATAATTACAAATTGTTATATCAAACAGCTCATTTTGTCCACTATTCAATGAACTATTTTTGTAACCATTACTTTTTAAGCAGGGTAAAGCTGAAACTATAAATTTTAGTATAATTATGAACTAGAGGATTTAGTTTTATAGCATCATAATCTTCAAAAATTGTATGGCATAGAATGATGGGGCAAGAAAAATATGGTTCAAGTAGCTAGTTATTTTCTTCTTTACCAGAATGATCAGTGTACATCTATTCAAATCACTTCACAATTAAGATTATCTCTGGAATTTGTAGGCATAGAGTAAAAGTATGTAACAGAAACATTTTATCCCAAGGTAAGTACAACTTATCCACAACATATTCAATACCCTGGTATGGTACAAAAAGTAATAGTAAAGTCATTGTCAATTTCCTATGTGCCATGTTAGCATTTGCATGTCAGTGTAACAACAGCATACTTTAAAACTTTAAAAAGCTAGTAAAAAATAAAGAAGAAGAGTGCTATCTGG
Organism: Leptonychotes weddellii; assembly: GCF_054177405.1. NCBI lineage: Eukaryota > Metazoa > Chordata > Mammalia > Carnivora > Phocidae > Leptonychotes > Leptonychotes weddellii. The sequence goes on from NC_138370.1 coordinate 131,445,420, forward strand.
GGCCAGACCATCTGGGTTTGAGTTATGCCTTCGTCATTTTCAAGTTGTGTGACCTTAGGGAAATTACGGTAGCAGTTCCTGACTCCATTTCCTTATCTGTTTACTAGAATTGATAATCTGATAATACTACTGTTATCCAAATGGAATTTCTGTAAGAATTAAGTAAATTAATACATGCTAAGTGCTTAAACCTGAACCAGGCACATGGTATTTTTTTTTTTTAATATTAGCTCTTATTATCATTTTAGGCTTTTGGTATATATTGATGTCAAGTTTTTACCTTGTTAGTGGTGTAGAGAGAAACATGTAGAAGGAGAAAGTGATAAATTTTAAATATAAGCAATTGAAAATATGTTCAAGACCATGACCAGAGCTACTGAGATTTTCCAAAAAAGATCCAACTTTTCCTTTAACAAAATAATAGCTCAAACTTTCTGAATGTAAAGAAATAAAGGAAAAGAAATAAGAATCATATGCTTTAACATTTAGTCCATCAGTGGTTAACACATCCACTAACATTTATAAGGCTTTCCTAGAAAGCATAATGATCTGACTTTGTATGTTAACACGTACAGATACCTAAAGATGTGATACCTAACAAAGATGGCCAGTTTTTCAATCTCAAAAGAATATTCCTTTAAATTAATTTCATTCTCTGAGATGACTTTGGATAGAATTATCTTTGCAACATGAGAATAATATATGGAAATAACAAAAGTAAAAATTGGATTGAGTATAGAATATTGAAATAGATTTTGCCAGTGTTTCCATAATCTCCAAAAGTCTTTATTATTGCCAAACAACTGAAATATAAGTTGAAGGATTGGGAGAACATTGATAGTATTGCAATTAATTTTAAAACATCATATAAGATAAACTAAATAAAATTTAAAACTCCAGAGATGAAAAGAAAGTACATGTAAAAAGGATGCACTTTTTTTGTTTGTCTCAAAATGAATTTGTGTATATGTGTGTGGTCTTCACATAAGAAAGGGAGAATTATGAAAAAAAATGTGTAATGTGTATATCATTGAAAAATCAGTAAGTAAAAGCATAGTGTTAAAATTTGAAATATTTAATTTTTATGAACTAATTTTTTATCATAGAAAAAAATTACCAAAGAAAAATAATATAGGTGATGTTGAACTTTGCAGATTGAAAAGAAAAGCACATTGTATTAACCCATAAATTAGATTCATGAAACCAATTACCAAGATCTCTTCTTGTTACCTTAATTTATTTTTATTCCTTTGATACTGGCAGCATCAAATTCAATTTAATATATATTTATGAATGATGTACCATATTGCAGATTTTGAAACAGGAATTTTCAGTATTCTAGAGATATTAGTTATATCCAAATATATCTAAAGATTTAATATATGCTTCTTGAGATAGGTCTCTATTTGCTATATACTTCCCTCATATGACTGCTTCTGTGGCATCCCAAAGGTGTGGACCATCATGCTTTCATTATCATTTGTTTTCATGTATTTTTAAATTTCTTCTTTAATTACCTGGTTGACCCATTCATTCTTTATTAGGATGTTCTTTAACCTCCATGTATTTGTGGTCTTTCTAAATTTTTTCTTTCCAGTTGACTTCAAGTTTCATAATTTTGTGGTCAGAAAATATGCATGGTATGATCTCAATCTTTTTGTACTTGTTGAAACCTCATTTGTGACCTAGTATGTGTTCTGTTCTGGAGAATGTCCCATGTGCACTCAAAAAGAATGTGTATTCTGCTGCTTTAGGATGAAATGCCCTGAGTATATCTGTGAAGTCCAGTGTGTCATTCAAAAGCATTGTTTCCTCACTGATTTTCTGCTTAGATCATCTGTCTATTGATGTAAGTGAGGTGTTAAAATCCCCTAATATAATTGTATTATTATCAGCGAGTTCTTTTATGTTTGTTATTAACTGTTGTATATATTTGGGTGCTCCCAAGTTGGGGCATAAATCTTCACAACTGTTAGATCTTCTTGTTGGATAGACCACTTTATTATGATATAGTGTCCTTCTTCATCTCTTGTTATAGTCTTCGGTTTAAATTCTAGTTTGTCTGATATAAGCATTGCTACTCCATCTTTCTTTTGACATCCAATAGCATGATAAATGGTTCTCCATTCCTTCACTTTCATTCTGCAGGTGTCTTTATGTTAGGTCTAAAATGAGTCTCTTATATGCAGCATGACACTCTGTGTAGAAAACCCAAACGTCTCTACCAAAAAAAAATTGTTAGAACTAATACATGACTTCAGCAATGTCACAGGATACAAAATCAATGTACAGAAATCTGTTGCATTTCTATACACCAATAATTGAAGCAGCAGAAAGAGAAATCACGGAATTGACCCCATTTACAATTGCACCAAAAACCATAAGATACCTAGGAATTAACCTAACCAAAGAGGTAAAAGATTTGTACTCTGATCTGAAAGCTATACAACACTTATGAAAGAAATGAACAATGACACAAAGAAATGGAAAAACATTCTATACTCAGGGATTGGAAAAACAAACATTGTTAAAATGTTTATACTACCCAAAGCAATCTACACATTTAATGCAATCCCTATCAAAATAACACCAGCATCTTTCACAGAGCTAGAACAAACAATCCTAAAATTTGTAGGGAACCACAGAAGACCTGGAGTAGTCAAAGCAATCTTGAAAAAGAAAAGCAAAGCTGGAAGCATCACAATTCCGGACTTCAAGCTCTATTACAAAGCTGTCATCATCAAGACAGTATGGGACTGGCACCAAAACAGACACATAGATCAATGGAACAGAATAGAGAGCCCAGAAATGGACCTTCAACTCTATGGTCAACTAATCTTTGACAAAGCAGGAAGAATATCCAGTGGAAAAAAGACAGTCTCTTCAACAAATAGTGTTGGGAAAAATGGACAGAAACATGCAAAAGAAAGAAACTGGGCCATTTCCTTACACTATACACAAACATAAATTCAAAATGGATGAAAGACTTAAATGTGACACAGGAAAACATCAAAATCCTAGAGGGAAACATGGGCAGCAAATGCCTCTTTGTCATTGGCTGTAGCAACTTCTTACCAGACACATGGCCAGAAGCAAGGGAAACAAAAACAAAAATGAACTATTGGGACTTCATCAAGATAAAAATCTTCTGCACAGAGAAAGAAACAATCAATAAATCTAAAAAGGCAACCTTCAGAATGAGATATTTCTAAATGACATATTTGATAAAGGGTTAGTATGCAAAATCTATACAAAACTTATGAAACTCAACATCCATAAAACAAAAAATCCAGTTAAGAAATGGGCAGAAGACATGAACAGACATTTCTCCAGAGAAAACATACAAATGGCCAACAGACACATAAAAAAAAAATGTTCATCACTCAGCATCAGGGAAATACAAATCAAAACCACGAAGAGATATCACTTCACGCCTGTCAGAATGACTAAAATTAACAACACAGGAAACAACAGGTGTTGGCGAGGATGCGGAGAAAGAGGAACCCTCTTACACCATTGGTGGGAATGCAAACTGGTGCAGCCACTCTGGAAAGCAGTGTGAAGTTTCCTCAAAAACCCAAACTATGGAAAGAGCCCAAATGTCCATGTACTGATGAATGGCTAAAGAATAAATAAATAAATATATATATATATATATTTATATATAAATATATATATATATATATATATATATATATATAAAGAATGAAATCTTTCCATTTGCAATGATGTGGATGGACCCAGAGGGTATTATGTTAAGTGAAATAAGTCAGTCAGAGCAAGACAAATACCATATGGTTTCACTCATATGTGGAATTTAAGAAACAAAACAGATGAACATAGGGAGAAGGGACGAGGCAAACCATAAAATAGACTCTTAAATTTGGAGAGCAAACTGAGGATTGCTGGGGGGTGGTAGGTGAGGGAATGGGTTAAATGGGTGATGGGTATTATGGTGGGCACTTGTGATGAGCACTAGGTGGTGTATATAAATGATGAATCACTAAATTCTACTCCTGAAACTAAGGTTACACTACATGTTAACAAACTGGAATTTAAATTAAAACTTGAAAAAAAAAAAGATTTAATACAAACTCAATTTAAATCCCAAGTAACTTTCATTGTGAAAATTAGTACACTCAATTTAAAGGGTACATAGAAATGTAGATGGCTAAAAATAGTAATATCTTTAAAAAATATGAACAAAAGTAAATGATTTACCCTACCAGATACCAAGACTTATTTTAAAATGGTTTGATTTTAAAAGTGTAGTATTAGTATGATGATAGGCAATAGACTCATGGGAAAGGATAGCACAGAAATAGATGTATATAAACAAGGACACTTGATTTATGATAGAGTAGTGGCGGAAAAATAGTCCTTACAATAAGTGATATGTTCTGGGTGTTATGTTAGTGATGAATGACTAAATTCTACTCCTGAAACCAATATTACACTGTATGTTAACTAAGTAGAATTTAAATAAAAACTTGAGGAAAAAAAGGAAAAAATAAAAGAAAATGTGAAACCCAAAAAAAAAACAAAACAAAAAACAATAAGTGATATGTTGCATAGTATCTAAAACATGTTGCAGGTGGAGGGTAGGCCTAAATGCAAGAGAAGAAATAATAAAATTTTGAGTAGAAAGATACTTTTAAGGAATCAAAAGAGGCAAAAATGTCTTACACAAAGCAGTAACATATAGAAAGAGATGGATTTTATTTGTTAAAATGTAAAGTGTTGATTAATTAAAGACATTAAGAATGTAAAAGAAAACCACAGGGTGGAGAAGATATTTCCAACATATATATCCAAAACAATGCTTGTGTTCAGTAAATATAAAGACCTTCTATAAATCAATAAGAAAAATGAGACAAACCAACAAAAAATAGGCAAGATAACTAAATATTCACTTCACAGGAATGTTCAAGGGACTAGGACACCTAACAGTAAAGGTAGTCCACCACATTAGTTTCCTTCTGAGACACTAATTAACATGTATTTTAGGCCTGTTAGATATAGTACCTCAGGTTTCTAAGGATCCGTATTTTATTTCAAACAATTTTTTTTTCCTCTCTGGACTTCAGATTGGATATTATCTATTGATCCATATTCAACTTCTCTTACTGTTTCTTCAGTTATCTCCAATCAGCTGTTAAGCCAACCTAGTGAAGATTTTTTTGTTTTTTGTTTCTTTGTGTGTGTTTTGTTTTTGTTTTTGTTTTTAAAGATTTTATTCATCTATTTGTCAGAGAGAGAGAGAGAGAGAAAGCACAAGCAGGGGAGTGGCAGACAGAGGGAGAAGCAGACTCCCCGCCGAGCATGGAGACCGACATGGGGCTCGATCCCAGGACCCTGGGATCATTACCTGAGCTGAAGGCGGACGCTTAACCGACTGAGCCACCCAGGCGTCCCCTGGTGAAGTTTTAAAAACTTTAAATATTGAATTTTTCCTGTTTAGATTTTTCATTTGTTTGTTTCAGTTTAGGATTCCTACCTGTTTTTTTGTAATGCTCAATTATCAATTTGAAGGCTTGAATATTTTTATAATAGCTGCTTTAAATCATTGTCTAGGTAGAAATCTACCCCTGGACAAGATAAAATAACAGGGACTAAATATATACTGCATCCTGAAACAAATTAAGAAAAAACAGACAACATTTATAAAACAACCATTTCCCAAACACTGGACAAAGGGGAATGAAGAACAGTAACCCCTGAGAGGCAGGAGAGAAATGAATTGAAACTTTCCAAAAGAGGTCAGAGAAAAGGGAATAAAGAATAGCTGGGAAAATAGAAAACACATAGAACCACTGGATTTAAACTCAATTATATTATCAACAACTACATTTAATGTAGGTGATATTAAGAGGCAGAGATTTTCAGATTAGATTTAAAAAGCAAGATCCAACTATACACTGCTATAGGAAAACCATTTTATTTATTTATTTATTTATTTTTTATTTTTTTTTAAAGATTTTATTTGTTTATTTGACAGAGAGAGACACAGCGAGAGAGGGAACACAAGCAGGGGGAGTGGGAGAGGGAGAAGCAGGCTTCCCGCAGAGCAGGGAGCCTGATGTGAGACTCCATCCCAGGACCCTGGGATCATGACCCCAGCTGAAGGCAGTCGCTTAACCAACTGAGCCACCCAGGCGCCCAGGAAAACTATTTTAAAATAATAAAGCCACAAATGTGTTAAAATTAAAAGAATGGAGAAAGTGTACCATGGCAATATCATACTAAAGGAAGACAGGAAGGCTATGTTAATATCAGATGTGGTAGATTTTAGCAAAAAAAAAAATATATATATATTATATTTGGCAATATATAATATATATATGTATGTAATTTTAGATTATAGGTAAGGAAGTTATTTTATTATCTAGACATCCCTGTATTTTGCATTTGATGAAATCTTGCCATTTCCCTCGAGGAAGAGTGGCGGTAAATTGTACTGCGGTGGTTTAGCAAACCACAAAATTTGGAGAATTTCCATTCCTGCAAAGTTTGAGGCTTGCTTGTGCACACATGAGATACTTTATATGAGATCTGGAAAGCAACATGAAGAAACAGCCACGTTTTTTTTGTACTCAGAAAGTCCGTTCAGGAGCCTCCAGCCCTGCTGTAGCTCAGGTGTCAGTAAATTGTGGCTAACCTTGTGGGTGTAAGGCAGCAGCCCCCCCAGAGGTTTCTCCAGCTCCTGCCAGATCTCATCCTTCAGCTTCTGAAGTTCCTGGGCCAGAGGTGTGTGTAGCTCCATGACAAAGAGCTCCAGTTTCTCCTCCTTGCCACCCACAATATCAAACTTGGTAGTTTGGAGGTGGCGAGAGAGCAGTGCAGGGTCCAGCTTGTCTTCACAGGTTCCAGTCTGGTGTTGCTCTCCCCCACTTTATTTATGTCCCTATTTCTTGCTCTGCTATTTTCCCTGCTGACTTTGAGGCCCAGCATCCGATCCCAAAGTAAAAGCTGTAGCTAAGCTGTTTAATATAGAAGATTAATTGCCTATAATAAATCCATAAAAAAGGGGCACAATTTATCAGGAAACCCTAATAAAACTAAAGGACTCTGCATCTATAACAGAATTTTGAGCTATGTTAAGCATTCACTGAAAGAACTATATGAAAACATAGACAAATCCATAGTTATAGTCAGAGATTTTAATGTCTGTATCAAAAACTAATAGAACAAGTAGATAGAAATTCAGTAAATATATAGGACACTGAACAACACTATCAACCAACTTGACTTGATTGAATTTATAGAATACTGAACATAAAATGCATAAAAATATATTCCATTCTACCCCACACTGGACAATTGCTACCAAGATAGACCACATGCTGCAGAATGAAACTGTCAATTATCCTAAAAAGATTCAAGTCATACAGAGTATGTTCTCTGACCACAATGGACTTAAGTGAGAAACTAATAACAAGATAGCCACAGAACTCCCAAATATTTAGAAACAAAACACATTTCTAAATAACCTAGGCTAGGGTTGCCATAACATAATACCAGAAACTGGATGGCTTAAAGAACAGACATTTTTTTCTTTAGTTGTGGAGCCTAGAAATCCAAGATGAAGGTGCTGGCAGGTTTGCTTTCTTCTGAGGACTCTCTCCTTGGCTTGCAGATGACCACCTTTTTGCTGTGTTCTCACGTGGCTTTTTCAGGTGCAGAGTGGCCAAAAATTTGACTCACCTGATACTCATATTTCCAATGAGATAAGTGCATATGTATCCCTGGTAGGCCTTGTATGTCCAAAGTTTCTTTTCTTATTAGGACAACCATCAGATTATAATAGAGCCCACACATATGATCTCATTTAACTGTAAACTCTTCAAAAGCTTCATCTCCAAATATAGTCACAGTCTGAGGTGCTGGAGGTTAGAGTGGCAACACACAATTTTGGAAGCAGGGGGAGGGGATATAATTCAGCCCATAGCACTATGCGTCTAAGAAGAATTCAAAAAGAAAATTCAAAAGTACCTTGAACAGAATGAAAATTAAAACAAGACATACCAAAACATACCAAAATTTATGGGAAATCGCTGAAGTGGTAGCTTCAGGACATTTTATAATACGAAATGCCTACATTAGAAAAGAAGAGTCTCAAACCAGCAACCTTAGCTTTTACCTTAAGAAAACAGAGAAAGAAACCCAAAGTCACCATAAAAAAAAAAAAAAATAGGGGGAGATACTAAAAAAACAGAGTGGCAACCAATAAGATAGAAATAATGAAGAAAGTCAATTTGAAAAATAAAGCCTGTAATTTGAGAAAAACAGTAAAATTTATTAACCCTTCCTTAGACTGATAAGGAAAAAAGAGAGAAGACAAAAACTGCCAATGTCAGAAATGAGAGAGCTGCTGTTATTACATATTCTACAGATATGAAAAGAATAAGAAGAAAATATTATGAAAATTTTATAAATTTAACAATTTATATGAAATGGTAATAGTACTTGAAAGATACAAACTACCAAAGCTCATTCAAAACAGATAACCTGGATTGGCCACTATTTATGAGAAATATTGAATTCGTCCGTAAAAAACTTCCTACAGAAAAACAAGAAACCTCCAGGCCCTGATGGCCTCACTGTGGAATTGTACCAAATATTTAAGAATGCAGCAATACAAATTTGACACATGTACTTTAAGATGAAAGCTAAATGTTTTTCACCTAAGAACAGAAACAAAGCATGCATAACCACTGTTAATATTTCTTTTCTGTATTATATTGGCAGTTCTAACCATTGTAATGAAACAAGGACAAAAAATAAAGACTATCTTGACTGGAAAGAAATAAGAAAAATTGTACTTACAGATTGCAGAATTATCTCTATAGACAATCTAATGGAATTGACAAAAAAATTCTGCAAGAATTATTTAATATATTTGGCAAAGTTGGAAGGTATAATATCAATATATAAGAATATTTATGTATTGATATACTAGTAGTAAACATATTGGAGGTTGAGATTTAAAAATAACATTTATATTAACATCAAAAATATCTAATATTTAGGAAAAATCTGAATACCTGGCTTCTCTCTTTTTGTAGAAACTAGTAAGTTTATTCTAAAATTTACATGAAAATTGAAAAGTTTAGAACAACCAGCTCATATTCCAAATTGAAGAACAAATACTGTAGAGTTATACTATCTGACTGCATACTTATTATAAATATAATAAATGTAGTATGGTATTGACATCAAAATAGAAAAACAGATTAAGGATGAACAGACGCGTAAAATGTTTAATAATCGCATATGTGGCAAGCAATTTATATTTAGAATACATAAAGAACATTTCAAAACTTAACAAAAATAAAATAGAAACAACAAAAAGAAAAATTTTAAGAAATGGGCACATGATTTGAATATAAAGCAAATGTAGTATATACATACAATGGAATATTATTCAGCCTTAAAAATAAAATAAATTCTGCTATTTGCAGAATTGGATCTGAAGACATTATGTTAAGTGAAATAAGCCAGACACAGAAAGAGAAACATTGTATGTTCTCACTTATATGTGGAATCTAAAATAGTCAAACTCATAGAAACAAAATAGAATGGTGTTTACCAGGGGCTGGAGAGAGGAGAAAATGAGGATGTGATTGTTAAAGGGTACAGAGTTATGAAAAATAAATAAGTCCTGGAGTTCTAGTATACAGCACATTGCTTATAGTTAATATTATATTGTATACTTAAAATTTGCTGAGAAGGTCGATCTTATATTAAGTGTTCTTACCACACACATTAATAATGATAATGATGATAATAATAATAATAATAATAATAATAATAATAATAACAACAACCACAATAAAAGGGTTGGGAGGCGACTTTGGGAGGTGATGAATAGGTTTAGGGCCTTGATGATGGCAATGTTTTCATGGTGTATACTTAACCCCAAACTCATCAAGTTGTATAAATAAATATGTACAAGTTTTTAGCATGTCAATCATAGTTCAATAGACTAGTTTTAAAAATGCAATACATATGACAACTAAGCACATGAAAATGTGCTCAACACTATCTTTAGAAAAATGAAATAAAGCCACAATTAGTTCTTACTACATCTTTTACAAGGACAAAAATTACAACATAACTGACTATAGCATGTGTTGGTGAGAGTGCGGAGCACTAGTCTCAAATACTGCCAAAATCTTTTTGAAAATTCTAGAACCTTTTTGAAAAACAATTTGGTAGGTTCTTATTTAAACTTACATCTACCATATGACTCAACCATTTCATACCCTGATATTTATCCAAACAAAAATAAAAGTATATGTTCATAGCAGCTTTATTTGTAATAGACAAAAACTGGAAATGTCTATTATAATGGGTGAACAAATACATATATTTTGGCATGTGTATACAATGGCATATTTATCATCAGTAAATATGAATGAATTTGACACAGTTACCAACATGAATGAATCTCAAAATCATTATGATGATGAAAGATGTTAGACCAAAAAATAGTTCATACTGTATGATCTCCTTTTCATGAAATTCTAGACCATGAACACACAGTCTATGCAGATGGGGATTTGGAAGAGGCAAGGGGGAGCATTATAAAAGGGGACTATGTCATGTCAAACTTATCAAGTTGTGTGTTTTATTATGTGCCATTTCTTTATATTAGTTATACCTCAGTAAAGCTCTTACAAATACTTTGTTGAGGAAGTCATAAACAAAAAAAGTATTGAGTATGATTCCATTTATTTGAAATTCTCTAGTAGCAAGCCTGTATTTGCCTCTTATGGGAGGGTGTAGGACTAGGAATTATTGGGAAGAGGGATGAGGGAACATTCTGGAGTGACTGTGCTCTTCTATATCTTTATGGGATTTTGACTTATATAGTTCCTGCATTGCCAACTCATCCATTGATAAATTTAAGAATTGTAGATTTTATTTATTTTTACTTTTCTCTCCGAAAAGAACACAAACAAACAACAAGCCTAGTTTATAAAAAGCATGCCAAAATGTTTAGGGGTAGTATATTGATATTTGTTATTTATTTTGAAATTCATTAAAAATTTAAGGTGGGCTGATAGATGGCTATAGGGGACTGACTGGTGGATAGATATGCTTTGAAACAAACACTAAAATTCCATTTGTAGAATTTATGTGGTGACTATGTGAGAATTAACTGTATAGTTCTTCTTAGTTTTTTGGATGTTTGAAGTTTTTTTTATAAAAAAATGTTCTAAAAAACTTCATACTGAGATGAGACTTCTTACTCAGCAGAATGTTTAAAATTAAAAATGCTGTCTGTGGGGCAATTTGTATTATCATAGACTGCTTATAAGAACATAAGTTGAATATTACAACATTGGAGGAATCTTACATTTTCTAACAAAAATGAGCATAAGCGATATGCTATGAATATAGTAATTTCACCCCTAGATGAACACACAGAAATTCACAAAAGTAATTATAAGATTTTTCATAGCAACATTATTCATAATAGCTCCAAACTTGAAACAACCTCAATTTCTGTAGAATGGATACTCATATTGTGGTCTCTTCATTTAATACACTATTATACACCAATGAAATGGAATGGACTATAGCTATACAAAATCAAGATGAATCACCTGAACATAATATTGACTATGAAGAACCAGATATAAAAGCTTAAGCAAGTGTATGATTCCATTTATCAGAAGTTGAAAAACAGGCAAAACTAATCTACAGCTTGAGAAATCAGTAGGGATTATTTTGGGGGAGAAGAAGGGTATAAAAATTGCTTAAAGCCCAAAGCATGCTTGTGGGATAATTTTGTATTTCTTGATTTTGGCAGTGGTAACACACACATGTTCATTTTATGATATTTACTTGATCTGAATTATTTTTATATGTGTATTTTTTTGTATATTTGTCACACCTCAATAACATATTTAACAATACTTTGGGTTTTATCCAACTAGATAGAAAAATACACCTCTAAGTCCAGCATTATGTAAGTACATTAGATATTTTATATGAGCATGTGTACAAGAACACAAAATTCTTTCCTTAGTATTTGTCAAAATTTGTCAAAATTCTTTCCTTAGTATTTGTCAACATGTATGTGAATAAGGACAATTTGATAATAAACATCAAAATAGAGCCTTATTTTTTTTTTTTCTCAAAAACTGTGATTGACTAAATGTAATGGAAAAGGAGAAAGGAAGCCAGCAATGTTGCTCAGAGTAACAAGTGGTCAACAGGAATGAGAAGATAAGTGCAGATAAATAGTAAAGAATTGACAAAAAGCCAATCTTGGAAGGCTTTGTGATAACAACATATAGGAGCCTATCTGATGAGACCAATAACTCAGATGGAACAGAGGAATAAATTGGAGAAATGGTAACCACACAAACAGTGGGGTTGTCCCAGGAGAACAATGCAGTAAATTTTGCCACAGAAGCATATAGAAATATAATAACCCTTGCTGAAAAGACTTGAGGCTGACAAGAAATGCATCCATTTGAATATGTTCTGTAAACTCTCATGACAGTGTAACAGCTAGTGTCATTTGTTTCTCAAGGTTGTTCTGAAAGGTAGGTTCTATTACCTTCATATTATGAGTGTGGAAACTAAGAGAATTTAAGTAACACACCTAAAGCGAGGAAACCACTATTTTTATATGGGTCTATCTGATATCAGTGACTGTGCTGTGTGATTTCTCATATTCTTACATACTATCAAAATTTGAAAACAAAGTATATGTAATTTTTATGTTTTTTTCCATAGAGAATTTACCACGGCTGTTAGAATTACAAAACATAAATTGTGAAAAGAGATTCCAGAATTTACTCTCTTTTAACCAGCTTGCAATGAGAGAGGAAAGGATGAGGAGCACTCTTCTGAGTCACCTCATGAAAAAACAAATCAGTAGAAAATAAATTGGTACAAGAAAGAATCATTGCATTTAAGCTGTTTCTCTGAGGCTTAATATATTATATTTATATCAAATTCCACTTTTCTGATCATTTTCTATATTCAGACCTGACTCCGATGGTTAGTATTTCAAGGTATTTTTACTATTTGAAAATTCAAGAGTTTTCTTTTATGAAGGATAAGCATTATTAACATTAATGTTACACTACTGCCCTCTTGTGAAGGCTCAGGATTTTTACCATTCCCTTGAAAGGGCTTTTGCCAGATTGCAAAAGCAAACAGATTGCAGAGCTGGGCAAATTACCTTTGATGATATACTACAGGCTGCAATTAAAATGTACTTTGCAACCAAAAGTCATGCTTAATTAGGAAGGGCTTTAAAAAATTTCAGTATGAATTTCACATGGAATCACTCTTAGCTACTTATCTTGGCTATATCATTTTACTTATTTGTATATATATATATATATATATATATATATATATATATATATAATATGAATTAGCCTAAATTAATACACATTCGATAAGACTTCTTTATGCAAAGTCAAAATTTTAAAGAGTAAATCTTAAAGAAAATTATTAAATAAAAATTGTCTCTGCTCCTTTATTTTTTTTTCTAGTGGCTTTGTAAATAGCTAGTTGGGTACAATGAAGAAATTTTGATTAACAATAAAACTATTAGGGCAAGTGGGTGGCTCACGGTTAAGCATTTGCCTTCAGCTGGGTCTTGATCCCAGAGTCCTGGGGTCAAGCTCTCTGCTCAGCGGGGAGCCTGTTTCTCCCTCTCCCTCTACCTGCCACTCTGCCTAGTTGTGCCCTCTCTTTCTCTCTGTCTCTATCAAATAAATAAATAAAATCTTTAAAAAAAAACAATAAAACTATTAATTGTTGGATATTGTGAATGTTTAGGTACTCTAAAGAGTGTGATTCTTTGGGAACCATTCATGTGAATTATTTACTTGTATTTAATGTGAGAAAGTTTTAAGTCATAGCTTTAAAAAAATAATCTAGCTCTCTTCCCTACACACACACACACACACACACACACACACACTATTTTCTCTTGAGGTACTTGAATTTAATTAATAATAGCAATTCTTCCAAATCTCTGAATTATCCAATGATATTTATTTTATTTCCAATTTGAATGGAATACATATCTTCTACACTTATGTTTCAAAAAAAATGCTTTAAGAAAAATGTGTTCACATAGGTAGAATAATCTTTCCTTAGCACATATAACACTAAATGAATAAAAGACATGAAATTGTATGATATACTTGCATTTTTTGACAAGATAACCCAGATAATTCAGAGATCTGAATGTTTATTTCATCAATCTTTGGTCAAAAATCCCAAAGGATTGGTTAGAATCACTGGATGTTTGTCTATGAATAAGATTATGATATCAACTTACACTGACAGATCCTCAGTTATGTATTAATAATTTTGCAAATTATTTTTCTGTATTGAAAATCAATTATACTTGCACATAAGTTTTTACCTATAGATTATATTTCAAATTATTTCTCAAATAACTAAGTCTCTCTCTCTCTTTTTTTTAAGATTTTAATTATATTTTTGACAGAGAAAGAGAGAGAGGCAGCTAGAGAGGGAACATAAGCAGGGGGAGTGGGAGAGGGAGAAGCAGGCTCCTGGCTGAGCAGGGAGCCCAATGCAGGGCTTGATCCAAGGACCCTGGGATCATGACCTGAGCCTAAGGCAGACCAGGCACCTCACTAAGTCTCTTTTTAAAAGGGATCTCAATACTTAAAAAAAGAAAATTAGGGTCTTTAGAATATAAATTAAATTTATAGTTAACCTAAATAAAAATTTTGTTCTTAGAATAGAAAGAACTCAATAATCAAGTACATCTATTTAGTCAAGATGGAGAGAGACTGTTTAGGACTGCAGAAAAAGAAAAAAATGATTGAGAAAGAACAAATGAGGAAAGAGGGAAGAAGGGAGGTGAGAGAAAGAAAGAGAAAATACAGGAAACCTTTCAAATCTTTAACAGAGAGGGAAAAACCTGATTGCTTTTTGCAACTTACATTTAGGTTGCATTTATATGTAATACTCTCATTAATTTTCAAAAATTAAGAAAATAAACTACATCTAATACACATTTTTGCCTCACAAAGACAATTTTTTTTTTTTCCAGAAGATCATCTAAAGGACAAGAATCAAAGTGAAAATGCTTTTTCAGGGCAGATTACTGTAAGTCAACACTCAATCAAATGGCTCTGGAGTGAAAGGTAAAATCCAGTCAATGGCTGGCTATTTTAAATAAATGATTTAGAACAAGAGTGATGTAGTACTAAAATTGTTACTACCATTGGAGAAATTGAGGAAATTAAATGCCATATAATTTCCTCTATTGAAGAATGCACCGAGTGGTTATCAAGGATATGCCTAATTACCAGAATACGTTCTTTTCTCTGTGTAGGTTTTTTTTTTTTTTCTGTTCAATTACGCAATATTTCCTTCCTTTTTTTCTTCCATTTCATTAGGTTATGAGAAATAATGAGTGCAGATTTCTGGCTCTCTTATTAAATTGTCTTATAAGCCAGAGCTCCTGGAAAGAGGTTAATACATAGTTTTAAAGATAGTTACAAATCTTTTTTTGTATATTCACACAGATATGTACAAAAATGGTTAACATTATTACTCATTATAACTTGTTATTGGTTAACTGGTTATATAAAATAACGTAAAAATGCTGGCGTTTCACTTAAAATACCAACTGGCAAACAACACTTGAAAAAATGTGTCACTACATACAACTAGTGCTAAATAAAATTTGTTTGCTAAGGAGGAAAACTTGACTTTTTAAATGTTTTCATTTATGCTTATCAGATGGATATTTTTGATTATTTAATGTAACATAATTTTCATTATGTTTCAAATAAATCCCCTTTCAATTAATAGCAGCTGAAATTGAGTTTGGTCTTTTTCAATGGTAAAACTCCTGATCGTGACAGAAGTTCACTTATAAAATGAATATTCCTGTATTTTACATATTTTTCTATTATACAATTATCTTTAAAAGATTGTTTATAAGATAGTCATTTAATCAAATACTCTTCTATGATTAGGTTAGATTCTGCAATTTCCTAGTGGCTTATTTTCCCTTATTTAAACAATTTCCAGGGAATCCCATTTACCTGTGAAATATCTCCATGTAAGTAGCCACTTTCTCTAGCCTTTGAATCCACTTCTCACTATACGAAAACCTCCCAAGTTGGTGATTTGACCTCTAAAATTACACTGAGGGAATAGGAAAATGTATGGAAGGGATAATTTATACAAGATGGAGTTTTACTTTCATTTGAAACTTTGAAACTATCCGAAAACATTTGAATTGGGCAAAAATCCTTATAGTAAATTACAGAACCTATTGCTGATCCCATGATGGAGGAGGCCAATGAGTTTTAACTATGCTCTGCTGCCTGATAACTTCCTCGAATGAAATTTTATCTTATTTTTGCAAAGGGCTTGAAATTACTTTCAGTAATATGTGAGGTTCATCAGTTTCTATTTATAATTCTCTAATATTCAAACCTCTGATGGGCATCGGTGCACTGAACATCCTACAGAGATTTGCAATCTCATTTACATGCTGATTCAACCTGGACTGGCATTTGTGATAATGATCCAAAGACCTTTATACTCTTTACAAAACTCCCTAATAAAACACTGGCATTTGTTTGTTTGGAAGGCTGCACTTTATGGTGTTTTAATTATTGCTGTACATTATTCCTTTCTAAATCACTTGAGGGCATATATGTTGAACATTCTATGGTTCTTTATCAAAACCTGAAAGAAAAACATAAAACGGTGATTATCATTGTTCCTCAACATTGTAGACATGGAATTGTAATATAATTTACTGCTTTCATTACTGTAAAATTTCTTGCAAATCATTTATAAACACTATTTCAATCTTGTCCAAAGGAGGTAATAAATTCTTGGTGTCATTTTTATATTTGTTATACTGTGGGGAAATAGCACAGTGGTCACAAAGCTAATTGCTTAAAAAAGCAATAAGTAAAAATAGTTCTTTATGCATGATGCACCCTGACTTTTAAAAGATTTTCTATAATGTGATTTCAGTACTAATTACATAGATCAATAAAGATGTTAAGCTTGCTTTTTTTGGATACAGTTATTAGAGCAGCAGTGATAAAAAGCTAGGGAAAATAGCAAAAAGTATGTTTCCAATATAGGCAAATTAAGTGATTAAATATAAGCCTTAATTAGAGCATCAATACAATACTACTGCTCAAGTCTCACCACAGAAATAGAAAGCAGAGAGACACAGAACTGTTGGACCATCTGGATCATATTACTAACAATTTTTACCTATAGCACTTCATCTGAATTTATGCACTTCATCTGAATTTATATATTTGGGGAGTAGGTAAGATGCTCATTAAAAGAAAAAATAGATTATGCATCTAGCAGCGATAGCACTGCAAACCATTATAAAACTTTGAGACACTCTCTGTTCAACCCCAAATTAATAATTTGCTGCAAAGGATTCTAGAGACATCAAATGCTACCAGAATGCTCTGTCTGGCACTTGGAGGTCAACACTAATTTTTTCAAGGGCTGCCATGTTCTTCTGAAATCATAGTAGTGCTTTATACTACAATTTAGAATAACAAACAACATTAAAACTAGAACATGTGTTACCAGAAGCCTCATATTCTTTTTCTATCTAAATAGTGAAAGTTCCTAACTAAATCCTGCAATCCCTGAATGTACCAGTTCCTTGTAAATTGGCACCGTTATTAAGAGCTGACACATTATGGTTCTAATGGATTTTTGATGAAACATCTACCATAATTATATACTCCCTTTCTCTCTGGTGACATTCTTTGTCTAGATGCCTATTTTTGTTTATTGTTAATACAGCCACTCAAGCTTTCTCATGATTAGTGTTTGCATGGTACAATTTTTTTACCCTTTTAACCCATCTAAATCTTTAGACCAGAAGGGAAGGTATTCCTTCATTCTTTTTCCTAAAAAAACTTGGGTTTCTAATATCTTAATGTGGGATTCTGGATGTTCATTTTTAAAGAATATTCAATTCGAAAACCGCTTCTTTTTTGGTACATAAAAACTGTCGATCCATTTTTTTTATAAATAATGCAACTGAAGAATCTCTGATTTTAATTGGAGTATTTTTCCATTTACTTTTTATATAGTATTTAATATGGTTGTGCTTCAGTCTGTCATTTTACCTTTGCAAGACTGGAGGGAGGGGCAGACGCAGAGAATCTTCAGAGCAAACTCCTCTTTGACCGCGGGGCCTGACACAGGCTCAATCTCAGATATCACCACCCATGAGATCACAACCTGAGCTGAAACCAAGAGCCGATAGCTCAACTGACTGAGCCACCAGGCGTCCCACTATATGTTTTCTCTTCATCCCTTCTGTATTTGTTCTTTTTTTTTTCTACTTCCTTTTGAATCGATCAAGTATTACCTGTTATTCCATTTTTTCCTTGTTATATGCATTTAATTTTTAGTTATGTATGTTTTATTTGAATATATTTATCTATATATTTTTAAAATATTTTATTTATTTACTTGACAGAGAGAGACACAGCGAGAGAGGCAACACAAGCAGGGGGAGTGGGAGAGGGAGAACCAGGCCTCCCACAGAGCAGGGAGCCTGGTGAGGGGCTCGATCCCAGGACCTTAGGACCATGACCTGAGCCGAAGGCAGACACTTAACAAATGAGCCACCCAGGTGCCCCAAGAACATATTTATCTACTGATTCATCACATCATGGATTAGAATATGCAACCTTAATTTGTCACTACTTGACCTTAACTTAATACTATATCTCTTCATCTTTACTGTAAGAATTTATTTATTTAATTTATTTATTCTTTATTTATTTTAAAGATTTTATTTATTTATTTGAGAGAGAGGGAGAGAGAGAGGGCAGGAGTGAGGGGTGGGGAGAGGGAGAAGAAGGCTCCCCACTGAGCAGGGATGCAGAAGCAGGTCTTGATCCTGGAATCAGGACCTGAGGCAAAGGCAGACGCTTAACCAACTGAGCCACCCGGGTGCCCATATATTGTAAGAAATTAAAACAATATTCTTCCATTTTGCTATAATTTGTTCTTATCCACTTTACCTCTTCATGTTTTATAATATGACATCTGTTATTTTTCCTGTAAACAGTCCAATTGTCTTTCTGTTGTTTTTATTCCTTTGTGTAGTTCCAAGTGTTTGTCTATATTCATTACCTCTCTTCATCTTGAAAAATTTTCAGTAGCATTTCTGGTAGTATAAATCTGCCATTGATGAATTTTCTTGGCTGAAGTATCTTTATTTCACTATCATTTTTAAAGGATTTAAACTGTAGGTTGACAGTTATTTTTTTTCTTTTCTTCAGCTTTTAAGATGTAGATATGTCCAATATCCATCACTCTATTATATCTTAAACTTGATACAGATTTCAAGAATTATTTCCTAAGTGATCTCCTTGAATGTTCTCTATGATCTTTTAACATTTCATCCCTTTAATGTCTTTTTTTAATTTAATTTTTTTTAATTTGAATATAGTTGATACACAATGTTACATTAGTTTCAGGTGTAGCACGGTTATTCAATATCTTTCTATGTTATCTGTGCTCATAAGTGTAGCTACCATCTTTCACCATGCAGCACTATTAGAATATTATTGACTATATTCCTTATGCTATACCTTTTTTTTTTTAATTTTATTTATTTGTCAGAGACAGAGAGCACAAGCAGGGGCAGCGGCAGGCAGAAGGAGAAGCAGGCTTCCTGCTGAGCAGGGAGCCCGATGTGGGGCTCGATGCCAGGACCCTGGGTTCATGACCTGAGCCGAAGGCAGACGCTTAACCACTGAGCCACCCAGGTGCCCCTATGCTATGCCTTTTATTCCCATGACTTATTCATTCCATAACTGGAAGCCTTTATCTCCCACTCTGCTTCACCCATTTTGCTCATCTTCCCACCTCTCTTTCCTCTGTCAACCATCAGTTTATTCTCTGTATTTAAAGTTCTGATTCTGCTTTGGATTCTTTTTTTTTTTTTTTTTAATTTCACATATGAGTGAAATAATATGGTATTTATCTTTCTCATTCTGACTTATTTCACTTAGCACAATACTTTTTAGGTCCACCTATGAACAATCCAGTTTATACAATCCTCTCAAAGAGGTACAATATTTCAAAATGCAGATCCAAACACGTCATTCTCATATTTGGGATCATTCAGTCACACACTGTGACCTTCAGTATAAAATTCAAATGCTTTAGTTTATTACTCAATTTTTCTTCATAATTGGAAACCTCAACCTTCTAAGCTTTAAATTACTCATTCTCCTACACAAAATACACATTCAAATTATATCAACCAATCAAAAAAATAAAAATTACTAGTCTAAGTGTTTTAAAGCAATAAAATAAGGGACTGAAGAATGCAATTTCTCAGGAGGATCTGCCTGTGTTCTAGGAATATAGAATGATCAGCCCAGGTGTTTCTTATGAGTTGAGTCATTAACAAAAGTAAGTAGCTACATAGTCATGGAGGAAATAGGTAAAGAGCATACCAGAAAAGTTCATAGCATCATAGTTGGAAGAGAGAATTCCAAAGAAAAAAAACTTATATACTAAACTTAGTATATAAACTTTCAATGGAAGGGCAAACTGAGAGGAAGGAATTGATATTAAAACTATGGTTTTGTAACATTAGATTTTTGAGGTGCAAAGGACATGTAACATCTTAATTGTTCCTTTAGCATGGCCATTAAGTAAATAGAAAAACCAATCAAAATAAGAAATACAATAGAAGAACATTGTCAGAAGTTAATAAGATTAACTTTCATCATGTTTTTCAAGTCTTGAGCAGACTGTCAGGTAGACATTTGGAAAACCTAGTCTAAAATATTGAAGTGGGATTTTAGCTACAGACACGGTTTAGGGACTGCATAAGCATGCAGTGATACAGATCTCTCAAGGTCGGATATATGAAGAAAAGAAAGGATCCAAGAAATGAACCATGAGAAACATATCATTATTTAATTGGATGGTGGACTAAGAAGAGTCAGGAATTAACTTGAAATGAAATAATAAGGAATAGTGAAAAACTACAAGAGAAGTCTTTGGTAGATGTAAAAAGATTTTCTAAAAGAAAGCTATGATAATCTGCGTCAAATACGCAAATACGCAAATACGCAAAAGAAATGCTTAAATCAGAAAGGAAAGAGTAGTGCCCCTTAAATTTGACATTTGGAAGGTTTTTAGCTTTCTTTTCAAGATTTGTTCATGATAGCAGGAAGTACCAGACAAAAAGCAAAAGGAAAATGGAGTACATTCAATTCTTTCTAGAAAGTTGGCAGTGGAAAAAAAGAAAAAGAAAGTTGGCAGTGGAGAATGGAGAATGGTCATATGTTCCTTAGGGAAGGACTCACAATTGAATAATTGTTATAGACTGAATATGTTCTCTAAAAATTCACATGTTAAATACAAACACCTAATGTGATGGTATTTGGTGGTGATTAGGTCATGAGGTTGGAGCCCTCAGGAACAGATTAGTGACTTACTAAAGAGAGCCCAGAGAGCACCCTCACCCCTTCTGCCCAAATGAGGGCAGAGTGAGAAGACACTGTAAGTAAAACAGGATGTGAGTTCTCAGTAGTCACTGAATCAGCCACTGCTTTGATCGTGAATCTCCCAGCCACCAGAATAGTGAGAAATAAATGTTTGTTGTTTATGAATCACCTAGTCAATGTTATTCTGTCATAGCAGCCCAAATGGACTCAAGCAATAATATAACTAATGTTGTAGACCTAGTCCTGGTTGACATAGTAAAAGTGAAAAAAAATCGAGAAAAAGGGGTATGATTAATGAAGTGAGGTATCTGCAAGAAAAGCATGGCTGAAAATATAAGTGGTAAGCAGGTCAAAAGGGAATGACCCAGAACTTGAAAGAGTCAAATCCCATAGCTTCTTAACTCCACACTCTAAACCTTTCACTCATTGTTTAGGCTTTTCTTTTTGTTTTCCATCTGAAAACTCAGCCTCCCTGACTCAGCTCCTTTTACCAGTCCTCTTCTTCCACTCCTACTGGGTCAGGAAGGAAAGGTCAGAAGAGGACAAATTCCTTTTTCCTCATCAACAGAAGAATAGGAGTTTCTCACATCTCAATGTGGGACTCTGTACATCACTGTAGAAGTAATATTAGACTCCTAAATTTCTTTTGCTTGTAAGAAAAGGTATCAATACACACATTAAAATTTGCAAACAAAATCAACACATATAAAGTAGAGCCTATCATTTATACACACTTAGAATATAAGATATTTTCACTGTAGTAATATCTTAAATATTAAAGACATTTATATGTGTGCATAGTAAGTAATTCATATATTATGCACGCATATAATATATATATGTAAACACACATAATATATATTACTCTGTATACATACTATATATAAATAGTAATTTATAAATATATCACTCTGTATAAAATATTTTTATATACTTATACACACATATATAAATGTCTGTATACAATACACACACACAAATCCTGCTTCTGATTCTGTATTAGTTTCCTATTGCTGTTATAACCGATTACCACAAATTTGGCATCCCAAAACAACACAAATTTATTTTCTTACGGTTGTGGAGGTTAGTAGTCTGAATGGGTCAGCAGGGTATTCTTTCTAGAGCCTCTGGGGAGAATCTGTTTCCTTACTTTTTCTAGCTTCCCCAGGCTGCCCGCACTCCTTTGCTTATGGCCCCACATCACCCTGACCTCTACTTTCTTTCTTTTTTTTTAAAGATTTTATTTATTTATTTGACAGAGAGAGACACAGCAAGAGAGGGAACACAAGCAAGGGGAGTGGGAGAGGGAGAAGCAGGCTCCCTGCAGAGCAGGGAGCCCGATGTGGGACTCGATCCCAGGACCCTGGGATCATGACCTGAGCCGAAGGCAGTCGCTTATCCAACTGAGCCACCCAGGCGCCCCCTGACCTCTACTTTCTTTGTCACATCTCTTTCTCTGATCCTACTGCTTTATTCTTGTGAGGACACATTAGGCCCAGAGAGATAATCCAGAATCATCTCCCCATCTGATGGCCCTTAATTTAATCGCATTTTCAAAGTGTCTTTTGCTGTATAAATTATCCTCAGGATTCAGGAATTAGAATGTGGATTTTTGGGGAGAGGTGCATTTTTCTACCCAGCAGAGATTCAAAAAGATAGGAAGGTAATATAAGGTAAAATTATATACTTGGAGATATGTTTGAAACACTTTTTAGTCGTTTCAGTCTAATCAGTTGGAGTTTTTAGTCATTAAGCCAGATGCTTATACAGATAGGAAGTTTTTAAAAATTGCCATATAAAAGCAGTCTTTAAATATATAGTATATATTACTGTTAATAAGATCTATTTTTCTTCTCCTAGATGTCTAATTAAATGTTTATTTTCAAAATTCATAATATTAATATTGATAAGACCCATTGAGTGTACTATTTCATTACGCTGAAATGACTCATTTTCTACTAGGTGGTTTGCAAAGCCCCATTGCACAGTAATAGGAATTTAATGGCAGAACTCCTCAATTAAACCTTCACGATCCCAGGAAAGTTCTTATCTTACCTTTCAAATGGTATTATCTGCAGATGTGTTTATTGGTTCAAGATTATTTTAAAGGTGAGAAGATCCTCATTATGAAGACACAGGTTAAGAGGATAGCCATCAACCTGCTGCTAAAATAATTGAAGTAAGTGCTTCTGCATCCATGTGCATTATGTTTAATGATGCCATATACCAAAGTGGTTTGGTCTTCAGACCTTTATTAGAAACTTGCTTCCTTCCTGAAATGAGTTTTATACTTTCTATGATTTTGTCCTTTGTATTTTGCAGAGGGTAAGCAACTCTTTGGATCATTAATGCTATGTCACATATTCAGACTGACAGTACCTTCTTCACTGTGCTTGAATTTGACTGACTCAGTCTCAGATATGAACATAATTTCCCACTAAACTGGAGGTCAAATTCTGGTCATCTCAGTTAACCATTTCAAACTTGGAAATATGGACAAAAACACACTAAAGTTAAGGACTGAATATCTTTGAAAAGAGAAGGAATAAAATGTCAGAGACAGTAGGACATCTTATCAGAAAGGACACTTAAAGGGTCAAAATTCTTTAGAATGCAATGTTTTTGTTTTTGTTTTTCCAGAAATGCAAAATAATAGATTCCATGTTCAACTATTATTTAGGTAGTTGGAAAAAAGATAATGATACTCTAAAATTTTCTGTACCTGACTTATTATGATTCATAAGGACAACAAGTAGAAAGCATGCCAAATACTATGCCATTACAATTTGGAATATTTTAGTATGACTTACTAGCTTTTATTATGCTACCCCACAGACTAATTTATAAAGATGGCATTGAATAATCCTTCTGCTATACTGTGAATTTCTTAAAAACAGGAAGAATTTCTTTAACCTTTGTATCTCCAGTGTATAACAAACCTAGTATATATGATAAGTACAAATATTAATGAATAAATTAATATATGAATTGTTAATATTATACTATTAGATTCTTATATTTTAAAAGGATAATGAAATAAGTTCTATTTCTAGTTTTGATGCTTTGTCTTCTAAAGTTTTTTTTTTTTCTGTTTCTGGAAAGAATAATTCAGGGCCTGGTTTCTCCTCACTTTTGGTATAAATATTTCCTAGAACATGGATTTCCAACCCTGGATTTGCATAAGGGCTGCTCATAGCAGAGATTCAAATTTACTCTGTGATTGAACGCATGCGTGTATTGATTATTTTAATGTTTCACAGGTGATTCTGGTGAAGAGATTTGAAACAGCTGTTCTAGATTTAAGTTATAATAGATACCAAAGCTCTGGCTTCTAAAATGAAAAAAATGAATCATTTTTACTAGATCCAACTTATTTGCAAGGGGTTGTATATAACCTAGATTAGGGAGTCACATCCATCAGTGAGTAGTTCCTTTATTAAAGTATCTTGTATGAATCATTGGGTAAACTCTGTTTCTTGCTGAGATCATTCCCAATGGAAGTATTTTTGAAATTCAATTACTGAAAACCTGCTACTGTCTATTTGCCATGATAACAGTAGAAGATTATGTTGGCATAAAAAATGCTGATGTAATCTGCCAGATTCCATAATTTCCATCACTTGCACTATGTAAATTTCCCTCTTTCATTGTTCCAGTAAGATAAAAATTTGGATTAAAAATTGAGACAGATGTTTCAAAATGTTTCAAAAATGTGATTTTCAAACATTAAGTCAAATATTTAATTTGAATCAAGTGTTATATTTCCCCCTAGTATCACACCAAAGACAGAGAAATGATTTATACATAGAATTTCATAAACACCATAGTGACAATAAGGTTTTTTCATTCTACCTCCTCATACACTATATTAAATATTAGTGAATTCCAGGGCACCTGGCTGGATCAGTTGATGGAGCATGAAACTCTTGATCTTGGGGTTGTGACTTTAAGCCCCATGTTGGGTGTAGAGATTACTTAAAAATAAAATATTTAAAAAAAATAAATGTTAGTGAATTCCTATAAAGTACAATAGTGGGCAGATTTGTGAGAAAGCTGTGAGCCATAGGAAGGTCCATGCCTATGTAAGAGATCAAGGTAAACAAGGACTGAGAAAAAGCCATTGGATTTGACATGGCACATACAGTAATTGGTTTTCAGTGAGTGTTAACATTTGGGGGGGCAACTCCTGTTTGTGGTAGTTAAGAGCAGTGTTTTCTCTGACTCCCTATTTATACTGGAGAGTGTTTATCACTTTCTTAACATAAGTGCTCTGGAATGCTTCTATTATGGCATGAATTACCTTCTTTGGAAGCATTATGGCTGTTTCCCCTTTCTTCTTCTCACAGCTGTTCAGCTGTGTGTACCACTAGGTAGCTACCAGGAAGGAATAAAAAGCTCAGGAAATATGAATCTAGATGCTACTCAATTGCTAACCACTTATGGCAGCCCTCTTTACTCTGTTTATACTTTTGATTTTTCAGAACTGGATTTACTTTCATCAAATATGGGAAGGGATAGCACAGTCTTTTTTTTTTTTTTTAAGATTTTATTTGTTTATTTAAGAGAGAGCATAAACGGGGTGGGGGCGGAGAGGGAAAAGCAGTCTCCCTGGTGAGAAGGGAGCCCGAAGCGCGGCTTGATCCCAGGACCCTGGGATCATGACCAGAGCTAAAGGCAGATGCTTAACTGACTGAGTCACCCAGGCACCCCAGCATAGTCTTATCTTCGATTGATTTGAATTTTATTGGGTTCATATAATAATAAATGTATTTATTTTTAGTTTTAAAAAAAACTTACCAAAATGCACGTATTTAACGCATACATATTGGTGAGTTTCAACACATGCAAACATTTCCATACTCAACGTGGTAAACATATCAATCACTTCCAAAATTTCTTTGTGTTCTTTTTTGTGTGTTTGTTTTGTTTGCTTGTTTTTGTGGGAAGAACACTTAAAATGAGAACTATCCTCAACATATTTTAGTGTGCATAATATCATGTTGTTAAATATATGTACTATGATATACAGCAGATAGCTAGAACATACTTATTTTGCATAAATGGACCTTTATACCCACTGAGCAATAATTGCCCCTCATTCTTCCATTCTCTCAGCTCCTAACAGCGACCATTTTATTGTCTTTGTCTATAAGTTTGACTATTTTCGGTATGTCATGTAAGTGGAATGTAGTATTTGTCCTTCTGTGACTGGCTAATTTCACTTAGTGTAATATTCCCTAGGTTCATCTATGTTGACACAAATGATAGGATGTCCATTTTTTAAGGCTAAATAATATTCCATTGTATGTATACACCACATTTTCTTGTCCATTTAACTGTTGCTGGACTTTTGGGTTGTTTTTTTTTTTTCTTAGTTTCAGAGGTAGAATTTAGTGATTCATCAGTTGCATATAACACTTCGTGCTTATTACATCAAGTGCCCTCACTAATGCCTATCACCCAATTATCTCTTTCTCCCACCCAACTCCCCTCCAGCAAACCTCAGTTTGTTTCCTAGAGTTTAGCGTCTCATGGTTTGCCTCCCTCTCAATTTTCATCTTATTTTATTTTTCCTTCCCTTCCACTGTGTTCATCAGTTTTGTTTCTTAAGTTCCACATATAAGTGAAATCATACGGTATTTGTTTTTCCCAGACTGACTTACTTCACTTAGCATAATACCCTCTAGTTTCATCCATGTTGTTGCAAATGGCAAGATTTCATTCTTATTGATGGCTGAGTAATATTCCATTGCATGTATATGCAATTTCTCCTTTATTGATTCATCTGTGGATGGACATCTGGGTCCTTTCCAAATTTTGGCTATTGTGGACATTACTGCTATAAACATTGGGGTGCATGTGCCCCTTTGAATCTGTACTTTTGTATCCTTTGGGTAAATACCTAGTAGTGCCAATTGCTGGATCATAGGGTGATTCTATTTTTAACTTTTTGAGGAACCTCCATACTGGTTTCCAGAGTGGCTGCACCAGTTTGCATTTCCACCAACAGTGTAAGAGGGTTCCCCTTACTCTGCATCCTCGCCAACATCTGTTGTTTCCTGAGTTGTTAATTTTAGCCATTCTGACTGGTCTGAGGTTGTATCTCATTGTGGTTTTGATTTGTATTTCCCTGATGCCAAATGATGAGCATTTTTTTATGTGTTTGTTGGCCATTTGTATGTCTTCTCTGGAGAAATGTCTGTTCATGTCTTCTGCCCTTTTCTTAACTGGATTTTTTGTTTTTTGGACGTTGAGTTTGATAAGTTTTTTATAGGTTTTGGGCACTAGCCCTTTATCTGATAACTCCTTTGTAAATATCTTCTCCCATTCCGTAGGTTGCCTTTTAGTTTTCTTTACTGTTTCCTTTGCTGTGCAAAAGCTTTTTATCTTGGTGAAGTCCCAGTAGTTCATTTTGCTTTTGTTTCTCTTGCCTTTGGAGACGTGTCTAGCAAGAAGTTGCTGTGGCCCAGGTCACAGAGGTTGCTGCCTGTGTTCTCCTCTAGGATTTTGATGGATTCCTGTCTCACGTTTAGTCTTTCAAACATTTTTTTTTTTAAGATTTTATTTACTTATTTGACAGAGACACAGCAAGAGAGGGAACACAAGCAGGGGGAGTGGGAGAGGGAGAAGCAGGTCTTCCACTGAGCAGAGAGCCCGACGTGGGGCTCAATCCCAGGACCCTGGGATCATGACCTGAGCCAAAGGCAGCTGCTTAATGACTGAGCCACCAAGGCACCCCAAGTCATTCAACCATTTTGAGTTTATTTTTATGTATGGTGTAAGACAGTGGTCCATTTTCATTATTCAGCATGTGATTGTCCAATGTTCCCCTCACCAGTCTACGGCCATACCACCCTGAACGCACCCGATCTCATCTGATCTCGGAAGCTAAGCAGGGTCGGGCCTGGTTAGTACTTGGATGGGAGACCAATGTTCCCCGTACCATTGTTGAAGAGACTATCTTTTTTCCATTGGGTATTCTTTCCTGCTTTGTTGAAGATTAGTAGACCATAGAGTTGAGGGTCTATTTCTGGGTTCTCTATTCTGTTCCATTGATATTTAAAAACTTTTATTCATTGATCGTTTTCCAACCAGATTTCAGTAGGGCAAGTAACATAAAATGCACTTACTTAGAATGCACTCTTGCCTGTGTTCCACTTTTGTGAAGAAAAACCATTCTTTACTTGATCATTTCTTTTATCATTATTCTATTTCTTCAAACTCTAAGTGCAATGATAGCCAGTAGTATGCAACTTAAAACTTAAAATAATGTTGTTTTATATATTTCACGCTTCGTATTTCCAGTCCTAAATTGACAGTTAGTTTGTATACTTAAGATGAGCATCATATTTTGTGCATTCTTCTGAATAACACTCTATATCTAATTCAGTTTTGAACACAATGTAGTTATTAAATTCTTAAATAATTCATTTTATTTCTGCTTATTAGGAAATTAATGGTCATTATTGGTTGGCCTGGATATATTTTGTTTCAAAAGTATATTCCATTCAGTTATGACATTATTTCATATGTATGGCAGGAAAAACATTAGATTTTTATACAACTTTCAATATCACAGTTGAAAAATTTTGAATATTTTTTATAAATACGTAGACTCATACGTGATACTTTTGGTTATTTTTCTATATATTCCAATCATTTTTTTTTTTTTTTACAAATAGAAACATCAGCAGTTAGCAAGATGAAGCTATTTTTTTTTTTTACAAACAGAAACATTCCCTGATATTTTCCAAAGTTGAGAATATATATATATTGTCAAGTAAAAATGTATTTTATTTTGTTCAAATTTAAAAGAATCTTATTATCAGTTGTTCCAAAATATTTATTGTAAAAAACAAAAACAAAAACAAAAAAGAACAAATAGAGAGTTTATTTTTTTCACAGACAGGAAGAAAAGAAACATACTATGCCCTCAATTTGATGTATCATGTTCATTTGAAAAAAGTAATAGCTGGATTCTTCAATTAAAAAATTCAATGTATCCAAACCCAACTTATTTTATCAATTCTCTTAAATACTGTATTACTATCTAGCAGAACATCTTTGGGACTTGTTGATGTTTCAACAATGACAAATTCCTCATAAAGATATATTAATATTGTGATAAAGAAAAACGAATTGTAGCCATTTCTATCAGTATCTTGATATAAATTTTAAAATACAAATTTCAGACATTTCTCAATGCACCTATAGAGTGATTGTGTAGCTTTTTTTTAAAATTAGAATGAACCCACATCAAAGTTTTTTTTCTTCTTTCAGTGGTGAAGTAATATTAGTTTGTGGGGTACTTTAAAAATTCTTATTGGCTAAATTAATTTCTATAATGTTACTGTCTTCATTTACATGAACAAATATGTCACACTTACTCTTTCTCTATATAAATAAAAAACATTCTATAATTTTTGGCTTCTCAATGTTTCTTGCTTTTCTACTAACTGTAAGATATTACCTATATATTAGAATATATCAGTACTTTATGAAATCTCCCACTCAGTACCTGCTCTTTTTTTTTTTTAAGATTTTTTATTTATTTATCTGACAGATAGAGAGACAGCGAGAGAGGAAACACAAGCAGGAGGAGTGGGAGAGGGAGAAGCAGGCTTCCCGCTGAGCAGGGAGCCCGATGCGGGGCTCGATCCCATGACCCTGGGATCATGACCTGAGCTGAAGGCAGACGCTTAACGACTGAGCCACCCAGGTGCCCCAACACCTGCTCTTTAATGGTTTTACTCAACCACATTTCAACTTAGGATGTCCTGACATATCTATTTCTTT
Source organism: Leptonychotes weddellii (assembly GCF_054177405.1). NCBI lineage: Eukaryota > Metazoa > Chordata > Mammalia > Carnivora > Phocidae > Leptonychotes > Leptonychotes weddellii. Next base: position 131,475,719 of record NC_138370.1, read on the forward strand.
TTTTTTAAAGATTTTATTTATTTATTTGAGAGAGAGAGAGAGAAAGGGAGTGAGCACAAGCAGTGGGGAGGAGCAGAGGGAGAGAGAGAAGCAGATTCCCCACTGAGCAGGGAGCCCTAGGTGGGGCTTGGTCCCAGGACCCCGAGATCATGACCTGAGCCAAAGACAGATGCTTAGCCAACTGAACCACCCAGGCATCCCCTGACATATGTACTCTTTGCTGTGCATGTCCCAAAAACTATACTAGCAGTCTTTATTTTACTAACAGTAATTATTTTTGCTAAAGATTAGTTCTGAGATGTTTATGCTTTTCATATTCACTGTAACATTTTTTATTTCAATAAAAAACTAGACAAGAGATTTTAAATAGTCAAATATACTAAAGTTACAATGGGAACTTCAAGTTGTTACAGGAAGCACTCAGCTAAAAGCTTTATTACTACTTGTTGAGGCTGGTACGCAGCAAGCATTCACTCGCTATTGAATTAGACAAACGATAAATCACACTTCCTTCACCATAACAGAAATTTCCTGGGTATGTGACCCAGTCTATATCATCAAGCCTGATCATCATTCCTTGATATTCCACAAAAGTCTTTTCTCAGACAACTTCCCACATTTTCCTGAAGATAGGGTCACTGTATTTATGTCTTACATTTATTATCTGTCACTTAGTAAACAGTGGTACCCAAATAGAACATATTTTCCACTTGGGAAAAATCTTAAATTTGTGCAACTTACCTAACACAAAAGTCTGTTATCTCAACATTCATTAAAATTTAAATTCATAATCTATACACATTCTGAAATATCCTTTTTCAAGTAAAGAATGAAATTTATAGGTATTTATCTATCCAGCTGCTAGTTTCTTTTTCCTGTTGCTTACTGATGTTTCTTCTCCTATTTGCCTAGAAACAGTTTTCCATAATTTTGCTTTTTGATATTTTTTCCAGGCATATTCAGCTGTGTCTTAGACTTTGGGTGATGACTATCTTGTGATGAATTATTTCTTCTCAGACTCATCATAAAATACCCTTACTATTATAGGAATATAAAATTTCAATGCTTTTCACCATTTTCTCTAGCACCCTGACAAGCATCCATGGCTTGTCTTGCCTCTTTTTTCTTTTCTTTTTTTTCTTTTTCTTCTTAGAATTACTTTGAACTCAGTCATACCTAGTATAGTAAGGAACACACATCTATTTGTAATAGGTTCAAAATATTTTCTCATTTCAGAGTAGTATCATTCTCCACTTAACATGTCAATTCATTTAGAAGAAAGACATTTTCTAAAAGTATATAGTACTACATGTTTAAAAAATTTATTCCCTAGGGCGCCTGGGTGGCTCAGGTGGTTAAGCCTCTGCCTTCGGCTCGGGTTGTGATCCCGGGGTCCTGGGATCGAGTCCCGCATCGGGCTCTCTGCTCCTTGGGAGCCTGCTTCTCCCTCTGCCTCTCTCTCTCTCTCTAAAAAAAAAAAAAAATATATATATATATATATATATATATTCCCTAAAATGAATCAGCAATCTTTATGGGCAGCCAGTAATAAAGTACATTCTAGAGTGAAAAAAAAAATACTTTCAGTTATTCGGGCAGCACTGCCTTTGCCTCCTGCTGAGCTTGCCCCCTGCCGTGCTATGCTACAGCACACAGTGGCTAATGAGTTATGAAGATGCCAAGCATCCTTGCCTCAGTGAGAGCACAGACCGCATGTGTTGAATAGTGTCTTCCAAAAATCCATGTCTACTCAGACCTCAGAATGTGACTTTATTTGGAGATAGTGTCTTCGAATTACTATATGAGTTAATATAAGGATCGAGGTAAGATTGTTCTGGTTTAGCGTTGGTTCTAAATGCAATGAAAGTCTCCTTATAAGAGACAGAAAAGGACACACAGAGACACACAGAAACACAGGGAAGACAATGCAAAGGTGGAGACAGAGATGCAGTGATGTATCTACAAGTCAAGAAACTCCAAGGATTTTAAGCAAGCACCAAAAGCTAAGAGATAAACAGGGGACAATTCTTCTCTTAGAGCCACTGGAAGGAACCAGCCTTGAGGACACTCTGATTTCAGACTCCTGGCCTCCTGAATTGTGATGGAGTCATATTTCTCTTGTTTTAAGACATCCTGTTTGTAGTAATTTGTTATGGAGCTCTAGGAAAGTAATGCAGATGCCTACTGAGATTTGTGGACACAAATTCAGCATGAAAGAAAACACTGTCACTGTGGTTTCTCTTTAATAACATCAAGTAGTGTTAAGTACAGAGGAAAAGGAACAACTGCAATAGTAATAACAGTAATAGTAATAAACATTTATTAATGCTGTAGCGAAGGAATTCATATTCCCTCTAAAGCTTCACATACCCAGAGCCTGGAGATAAAATAGATATTGCTCCCCATTGTTTTTCCCAAAGTGTTTTCTCATCCACTCTTATGCCATCGCACTTTGCTATTTGTGATGTCTTGGTGTTGCTGCCAAAAACAGGGATACAGACCTTAGTCATGTATCTTATTCCTAGACAAATTTAGCAATTTTTCCCTGTCTTCTTTCCACATTCATATCCTTCACTACTTCTGTGGCTTTAACTTCTACACTGGACAAGTCAGGCACTTGGTTCTAATTATATTTATTAACCCCGTTACACTCATCCTCTTACATGGTTATGTTTTTTATGTTTGTTTGTTTGGGGTTTTTTTGTTTGTTTTTTTGTTTTTTAAGTAGAATCCATACCCAGCATGGAGCCCAACATGGAGCTTGAATTCACAACCCTGAGATCAAGACCTGAGCTGAGATCAAGAGTCAGATGCTTGATCGACTGGGCCACCCAGGCACCACCCCCAATGGTTATATTCTTGATGGTCATATCACTGCAATACTATAAAACCATGAAAAGAAAAAAATCTCACTTTCAGGTATCAATCTCCCAGCCCTTCAGCTCAAATACACCAGCACTATTCTTCTAGTTTTTCTTTGACTTTCTTAAGACCTTGATCACACTGACATCTCGTTTCTTCTGTCATGAAGCATCTACTCCTATGCCTTCACTTTCCTCCTTGATGAGACTTAACAACAGTTAATTTCATGGCAAATCATTACACTCTGTTCTTTCATCCTGATGCACAACTTTATCATGTCATTTTCTCTGTTTGACATATATTTTTTGTACTTATCCAACACACCTCCAATATATCATCCAATCATAAACTAGAAAGACTTGCTATCTCTTTCCTATATACCAATTATAAAATGGTAGAAGAAAAATAGGGTAACAGGAATAAATATTTTCATTTATAAGATAAAGAATAAGTGGCACAGAGCAGTCAGTAATCCACAGCATATATGAATTTCTGTTCAGCTCCGATTCCCTGGTTCTGCTTTCAGGATATCAAAGTTTCATCTATTGTTTCCATAGTTCTTGATTCTGCTATCTGCACATGGGGGTATCTTTTCCACCATTCCTCTTCTAAATAGAGCATTGGAAAACATCACACCCCCCACTTATTTTTCAGTTTATCAGCTTTTTCACATGGTTTCCTGTCTCTAAAAATTTGGAGATCCAGAATTGTTTTTGCTTTGTTTGTTTTTAATCTCAAACAATCTTGTTTTCTTATATTCCAGGCCAGAGGTGATTTGCTCCATCAGTAGCTCAAACAAATTGTGGATATTCTATGTATTTGATTGCAGTCAAGTTTTATGTACAGTCTCATCCACAATTCATATGAAACACAACTCTCTAACTATGGTACCTGAATTGAATCAGGCTTCTGTGGGATCATGACCTCAAACTTTCCAGGAGTCTTTTATTTCCAATTGAAAAGATTTAGTAGATATACTTTTGATCTTTTCAGAATAGATATAATTTTGATCTTTTCAGAATACTTCTAAATGGATTAGCTAGGTCTTTACTCTCAGGCCATATTTTACTGCAGCCCCTTGCATTTGGCATTTTTCCTAACTCTGTTACAATGGCCACATTTTTGAATTGGCGAAAAGCACCTTCTTTTCAATCATGCAATTTCTGAACTGTTTATATTCTCTCTAAATTCTGCTGACGCAATGGTGTCATGTCTTTCTTATAGTATAATACAACCACATACAGTCAGTTAGCAACCAACTCATATTTTAACATTCTGTCATGAATTTTTTTCTTACAGAACTAAAAATTTTTAGATAGATGTTATCTTCTTCCAAGTTAAGATAGGTGACAGTTTTACTAAATATTTTGCCACTACTTAACACAGAGAACCATTTTCCAGATTTCTATAACAGTTGTCTTGCTGCCCAATACTGGTTATTTATTTTTATTTTTTTGTAAGATTTTATTTATTTGAGAGAGAGAGCACCCGAGGGGTAGAGGGAGAGAATCTTCAAGCAGACTCCCCGCTGAGTGGGGAGCCCGATGTGGGGCTGGATTCCCGGGCCCACGAGATCATGACCTGAGCCGAAACCAACAGTTGGATGTGCAACCAGCTGAGCCACACAGGTTTCCCCTTACCACTGGTTTTTAATGTAAATATCACATTAATTTTGATATTTATTATATTTGTGACAACTTCTGTATCATCAGATATATTCACAGTAATGCTATACAATAAATTACTCAGAAACTTAGTGTTATGCAACTATAAGCACAAATTTCTTTTTCAGGTCTTTCTTATTCAGCTGCTTAAAAGAGCAATAGATTGTTATTTCTTGTGATTCTGTGTATTGCCTGAAGTGTTTCTCAGCTGGTTTTGTTTGGGCTAAGTTATGCAATTGGATAAACTAAGTGCTGTACTCAATAAGAACTGCCAGGACAGCTGGTCCTATCATTTATCCTGTAGTTCTTCACAACGTTAAAAATTTGGGGTAGCATTCCACGAGGACAAAAGCTGAAGCTTCGAGGTTCCTTAAAGCTGAGTTTCTTACTTCTATCTCTTTTTACTGCTCAAAGGAAGTAAAGAAGATAGCCCAAACTTAAAAGGAAGGAAAACAGACCTACTAAATTGAGTAAGAAAAGGACAAAGCCACTTATCAAATGAAGATGGAAGGAACTGATATGCTTATCTTTGAAAACAATTTACTACAGCTATTTTTGTTCCATTGCATCTCCATGATCTCATCAATTTTGAAATACACACACACAGAATTTATAATGCACATACTAGCGCTGGTGTATTTGTTGCTGTTGTATTGAATCTGTCAATGGGGAGATAATTGACTTATTTAAATATTAGTTGTTCAATTCATGAACATGATGTATCTTCTCATATATTTTGGCCATTTTTTAATTCCTTCCAACAATGTTCAAAATGTTCACTAAAGAAGCCTACTAAGCATTTTCTTAAATGTGTTTTTTTTTCAAGATTTCCAATAAATAATTAAATTAATTCCTAGCAGATTTTCCTAGTTTTTACATTTTTTTTCTTTTGTAAGTTTTGGTAAGTTGCTTTATTTGAAGTATTTGTCCATATCGTCAACATTCCAAAATTGTTGGTAGATAATACACCTGTAAATGTCTGTCCCCTTTTTTTACCCTGATACTTCATAGTTTTTTTGTTTCAGTCTCTGTGTGTATCACTGTCTCTCTTCCAGAACCTTATCCTTTGCTCTTTCTTGAAATTAGATTATCTTTTATCTGTTGTTTAAGCTTTTCAATGAACCAACTTGGCCTTTTCAATTTTTGCTGTTGCATGTTCATTTTCTATTTTATTGATTTCTCTCTATGTCTTTAATATTATTTTAATATTATTTACTTCTCATCTTGCTTTTCTTTTCTTTCTTTTTTTTAGCTTATGGAGATAAAAACTTTGTGGCCTATAATGTTCTAATAGATACCATTTAATGCTATAAATATTTTTTTATGCACCGCTTTATCTTTATTTCAAAAGTTTTACTTCTACATGTATTCACTGCCTACTTAAAATCTCTTTAAAATGATTTTTTTTTCTTTTTTGACTCACAGGTTATTTAGAATTATATTACTATTAGCAAGAATTTGGAGATTGTCTAGTTATAAATTAAAAGTTGATTTACTTGTCATGATGAACACTGGGTGATGTATGGAATTTTTGAAACACTATATTGTACACCTGAAACTAATATGATACTGTGTGTTAACTGCACTGGAATTTAAGAAAAAATAAAAGTTGCTGTAAATTTGTAGCTTAATTTCACTTTGTTGAGTATTCTCTGAAATAAGTCAACACTTTGAAATTTGTTGAGAAATATTAATGTCCCAATATGTAGTTTCCTATGGTAATTGTCCCATGTGCATTTGAAAACAATGCAAATCTCTTATTCTTAAGTGTAGTTTGATATGTATCAATTAGGCCAAGTTTTCAACTGTATTCATCAGATGTTTTTTTTATTAGTAGTGTTGTACCTGCTTCTTCAATCAGCTATTTTGAGAGTGTTGAAGTATCCCACTATGATTGTAAATTTGTCTATTTCTCTTTATAGTGTTTTCAATTGTTTCTTTTTATTATATGTTAAAGTTAAGTTATTGGTTCCATTATAAGACATGCAAATCTGCACTTGAAATGAATTTGTGGTGTATAAAAAACACTATGCATTTTCAAAACCCACAGAACTTTACAGCATTAAGCGTGAACCATAAAAGCTTAATATATGTAAATTAAAAAATCAACCAGGAGATCAGGAGGTCCCAGGATGGAATGCTGACTGAGAAAAAAAGAGTCCAACATTATTAAAAAATACATCATCACATCACCAAAAATGAGTGAAGAAAAAAGTGCTGACCTAAGTAACTATGGAACATTGTGTTTCAGCTGGAAACTATAAGTCAAAAAACAAAGAAAAAAGAACTATACATAAACACTGTAGTTGGTAAAGTTTTGTATCACAAGAATAAAGGCCAAACTCGACTGCCAACTATATTCTGGTATCAAACATGCAAGTAGGTGGATGGCAAATATTGGGAGCCAGTTTATTCACTTTCACAGAAGGAAGTTTCAGATAACCAAGAAGGGAAAGCACAGTAAACCATGTGGTAATGGACTAGAATTGGGATACATTAGTATGAACTTGTATATAGCTTACTATAGATTCGTAGGTACAGATTAATAGATACATAAATAATTATGTGTGTGTGTGTGTGCATGCACATGTGTATGTACGTTATAGTATATTCTCTCCACTGGAGGCCTGGATGCAATAATATTCTACCCCATAAGAAACATACTCAGCACTCAAATCTTAAATTCCAATACCATTCCCCCTAAAAAAGAACCAAATCTCCTTAGAGAAATAGTTGATTCTAGACCTGGGTAGGGAATATACAAGATAAGCCTAGGATATCTTGAGCTACCATAGAATAAAATAAGGAAAGGCCAAAAAAAAAAAGTAGGGTATGTAAAAGGAGAACAGGAGCCCAGTGAAAATATTTCAAATGGCAAGAGCTAAGGAAATTTGAGAAACAAATGAATAAATAATGTAGCAGTGAATTATAGCTCAAAGTATAAAATATATATCCATGAGTTTATATAAATGAAAAATTTAAGAAATAAATGGATGGAGAAGAGATAAATCTCCTATCCAGAAGAACTCCAAATAATTTATATAAATACTCTCTTCTCAGAAAGTTGGAGCTTAACTCTTATTCTTTAAGTGTAGGCTGTGTATAATTACTTGCTTTCAAATAGTAAATTATAAGTCTTCAGCTCCCTTTAGCAGTCCATATGGCATTCAGTTTGATTGAATACATATGAGTTATTTTCTACCTTACTTAGTTTTTTTTTTTTTTTCCACTTATCCTTCAATGGGTGAAGGCAGGTGTCTGTCTCCACTTTAGAAAAGCTGCCTCTAGCTCACTGTTTTCACAATATGCAATGCTCCTCTCTTCACCTTGTCTACAAGTCTCTTCATTTCACAAGTGTTTAGGTACTTCACTCCCACTTCTCTACAACTTCCAATTCTGTTTTAAACTGTTCTCCTTTTCTGCTTCCATGTAGCAGGTGCCTTCATGAACTACCCCGATTTCCCTTTGTACTAGAAACTACCTCTCAGAGGTAACCGACCTAATAGGATGGTAGAATGGTCAATAACACACTGGAATGGACTACAGTTACATCACCAGTTCAGAAGAAATCCCATGAAGGTACAGAGTTTTCTCTTGAAAGGTAAAGCAGATACTTTGAATCAACAACCAATATATGGCAGCTAGAATACATGAATCTGTGAGTTAAAGGGTTAAGGGAGTAGGAAAACCTCTTGCCATTAAACCCAATAACCACCCACAGAATTGCCGCTTCTTGCCCTCAAAACTTCTTCTTTTTTTTTTTTTTAAAGATTTTATTTATTTATTTGAGAGAGAGAATGAGAGAGAGAGAGCATGAAAGGGGGGAGGGTCAGAGAGAGAGGCAGACTCCCCGCTGAGCAGGGAGCCCGACGTGGGACTCGATCCAGGGACTCCAGGATCATGACCTGAGCCGAAGGCAGTCGCTTAACCAACTGAGCCACCCAGGCGCCCATCATATGGATGGTTTCTGTGATTCATCCTGCATAACAGACCACCCCCACCTGCACATATGCAGGCAGGCTAAAGAATGTTATCTGTGAGATTTGTGCTGTGTAAGTGATCTTGGGAGCCTGGTTAGTTGACATTAGCTGGCCTCCATGTCAGAACTGGCCCTTTTGGTCTGGACGTCAAGAGCTGTAAATCTTGCCTTACATCTCCGCCAGCTCCAGACTGGGCTGGACCCCAAGAATGGCCTCTGGGAGGAGAGGCAAGCACACCTAGCCCAGGTTCCTTGAATATGTAAAGACATGATTAACATAGAAATGCAGCTCACTCCAAACCTCACGTAGGCAAACAAATGTTTAACTTCAGACCCCATCATTTCCTGATGGCCCTTCTGGGGGTGGGCAGTTGGAAGTCTCAGCTGAGTAGAGAATGCTCAGCCCACGCCTCTCCATCAGGACTCCATCGGGACTCCAGCCTGGTTGTCTCAATGGGGCTTCCCCAGCTAATGAGGTTGGACGCTGTAAGTACCTGATTTGATGTAACTGTCTTATTCTCCTTTACTGCTTACTATTGCCCTCATCTATACATAGATTTCCCCTCACTTCTTTCTGTTTCTCTTAGATTTTTAAAATATCAATAAAGTGTTTTTTTTCCCCCCCTTCGAAACCAAAAGCACGGCTGCTGTGAATCTTTTCTTCAGAACAAGAACAAAGAAAACAGAATAGACTGTGAAAGAAGGGAGTTATGACAAACTTCAGCCTTATTAACAAACAATGAATTCTATAGCAGTGATCTGTCATTTGCAGTAGACTGCTTTTTGTAATGTAGACTGTTACATCCACGGCCTCCAATGGCCAACACTTCCTAATATTCATATCTCTGACTAGTTTCCTTCACATTGA
>NC_138370.1:131485591-131511321 GCF_054177405.1 Leptonychotes weddellii
GTGAGACTTGAATAACGGGTAACTTGGGCTCTGGTCTCTGCATTAGCCTAGCTGAAATTTTCAGAATTTTGCTGAAATTTGAGACTCTTTCTACCCAATTCTCATACTTTCATCCTCTCCTGGTACACATGTCAGACTGCTTTAGAGTCTGAAGGCTATCCTTACCTACTCCTTCTCCACTCTTTATTCTTCACAATAAAAATAGCAATTCTTCACAACTCTTATTGCAGGCATTTCCTGCAATAAATCTCTCACCATCCTACCCCCTCTTGGCATCTGTTTCTTAGAGGATCCAAATCAAAGCTCTGCCACTGAGGAAAACTGTCTGTATTACCTGTGTATGTGTGTGCGTGTGTGCGTTGGTAGGAGTGCTACTAAAATTCATATCACTTGTGGAGAAAACACTCTTCTTTTGATAGGTCTGCCATGTAAAATGGCTGCCAAATAAAGACAAAGTTTAAGCTATTACAGTTTAATCATTTAAAACATTTCAAATATTTTAAAAATAAATATTAGAAAACAGAGACCTTAATAGGGGAGATAAAAATATATTCCAAAAGAAAATAAAGCCAAAACACTAATATAACATTTTATTTATTGTCAACATTTTATCATGTTCTAAATAAAGAAAATGTTATAAAATTGCCATTAATTGGCTGACTCCTGGCACTGTTGTCTACATGCTTTCAAAACTGTAAATTGGATAAAAATGGTCAACAATAAGATCAAAATACCCCCTGAACATATTGATTATCTGGGGAATGTGCAGCTACAATAACACCATGTATTCTAGAGACAAATGCTCTTTCTATAACTTAAGAAGGCAGTATCACTTCTATTTCTTTTTTAAGTCCAATTATACTTTCTCAAACTTTCAAATGTTCCACTTTATTAACCATTTTGTGTTCTATTCTATAATAAAGCCCTGCTGGAGTCAGATTATTCCATGGTTTTTTACTAAACAGAGTTGTTTTGTTTTCTCTAATTTCTCCTTTAGGGTTTTCATAAAAATTACATTCCCTGCTTAATAAAATTACCTTGCAAAATACGATTAATTTTATTAAGTGTATATTTATTGCTAAAGGAGGTGAGGCTATCACAAAATAAAAATTTATTTTGTAATATTTGTCCATTTTTCTTTATACTTACATTTGTTATATGAAGTGTTATTAGAAAAAAAAAAACTATGACTGTGTAATGAAGAATGGTTGAGAACATTAAAAATATTTGTTGATAAATTCAGTTTCCCAAATATTCCTCTATTCTATGCTTTTGTCCATGCTAATCTATTTGTTTGAAATTTCTTACCTATCTTCTCTATCTGAAAAAAACAACTAATCCTCTGTGGCAGATCTTATTTTCTAGGATTACCACAGAACATTCCATAGGCTGTTCTCACAATGAGATGTCATGCTCCTCCTACAGGGAGATGGGTCTATTGCATTCCACTAGCGTCTGGATAGGCCTGTGCCTACAGGTAAAGTATATTTTTTAACTTCCAAAAATCATATCATAGAATGCAATACTATCCACTTGGCTGTCTTCAGATGCTCACTTTTGAATTCCAGCCACCATGCTGCAGGTTAGGCAGGAAGAGCTTACAAACCACTTGAGAGAATCATCTTCACAGCAATTCTTCCAATTCCCAATCAGGCCACCCCAACTCAGGCCACAAGCAGCCAAAATGAAACTTCCCTGCTGAGTACTTCTCAAATTGTTAAGTTCAAGGTCTTAATTGTTGATTATAGTTTTCTTTCTTTTTTTTTTTTTTGCTGTTAATTGTTAACTGTTGCTTTAAGGCATTGTTTTGAAGTGGCTTATGCAGTGGTATTAGATGGAACATCACTGTTTTAGTCTGGTTGAGACTGCTAAAACAAAATGCCACATACTGGAATGACTTATATATGTAGAAATTTATTTCTCGGGGCGCTTAGATGGCTCAGTTGGTTAAGCGTTGGGACTCTTAGTTTTGGCTCAGGTCATGATCCCAAGTTCTTGGGATCCAGTCCCGCCTCAGGCTCTGTGCTCAGTGGGGAGTCTGCTTGAGATTCTTTCTCTCCCTCTCCCTCTGCCCCTCCCCCAGCTTGTGCATGTGCTCTCTCTTTCTCTCTCTCTCAAATAAGTAAATTAATCTTAAAAAAAAATGTTTATTTCTCACGGTTCAGCGGTCAGGATGTCAATATGCACTGCTTCTAGTGAAAGCCCTCTTCTGAGTTGCAGACTGCAAGCTTCTTGCTGTGTCCTCACACAGTGGAAGGACCACAGATCTTTCTGGGACCTCCTTTATAAGGATATTAATCCCATTCATGAGATCTCTGTCCTCATAACTTAATTACACATTTGTTTTGCTTACATATTTTTTATATTTACCTCCACTTTACTGCATTGCTTTGGCCAATTTTATGCCCTCATTTCCTGACTTAATATTAGAGTCTTAGAATTTAGAAATAAATTCTAAATGTCCTTAGTCATCATCAAATTGTTTTCTAATTAAGAACAAACATACAGAGTTAATAACTTACTCAGGACTATGTAGTGTAAGCAGGAAAACTGCACCGATGACTATTTCTCCTTATTCTAGGCCGATATAATTCCTTTGCAAAATTTTATTCCAACATTCATATTTTCTTAATGAGGAAACCACAACCCAGAGAAGTTCTATAATTTGCCTTAGATCAAAAAGAATTGGTGGCAAAACAAAACTATGTATATTTTAAAACTACTGTTTGAAATCAGAATCTGATCTAAATCACAAATAATATCTCTTATATTCCCATGCATTGTATATGATAGTGCTTAATAATTTGTTTTAAAACTCAAATCAAGAAAGCTCATCAAAACTTCATAATGCAATATAATTACAAATCCCACTTATTTAGGAAATTATAGTACTATTCTCTTTCCCCAAATGCCTTTTATTTCACTGGTCATCGAAGCACTAGTAAGTTACACAATTTTTCTTATGAATATGGTGTTTCTTTAGTCTATAAGACTAAATATGTACATTTTCCTCAGAGTATAAGTAAAAAGACAAGCCATAAGTTTGTTCCCCAAGTTAAATTTACATACTACATAAACTCATGACTCATTTTATCCCTATAGAATAAATGTTACACACAGTATTAAATAACAAGGCTTCTTGGCATCAGTAATGCATTTTAAGTATCTTTGTTTTTATTTACTTAGCTAATAATATCTGATGAATTTCATATATCTACAATTTCTTTTCTAAATATATTTGATAAGCTAATGTTGTAGCCTAAGTTGTATGTTCTGAATCATTTATTTCCTGCTATGCATTTCACCTTATTGTTAGCATATGATATATAGAACAAAACCTCCAATTTTTGTTCTCCTATTTGGCTTTTATGCCCCAAATTACTTTTTATGGCATATAAAATGTCTTGTAACCTTTGCAAGTTTTGCTTGAGCCAAAAATTTATCATTATTCTCCCAGAGAGTATTTTGTGCTGACCCTATCAGATTGCTTTAACTGTTGCTCTGTGCACTTCCTATCCTATTAAACAGGAGTCATGGCCTTCCCTACATAGTGATGATAAAATAATTTTAAGCCCATATATAATAAACTATGTCTTGCCCATCATCTTGATCTTAGAGGAATTCTAGTAGTTTGAGAAGCTGTTTTTGTGAAAATATTTGCACAAGCAGCCTTGAAACGATATGAAATACATTTATAAAACAAGAAAAAATAGCTATATTCTTACCACTCCAACAAAAAAAAATGGTTTTAATTTAGAGTCTATTCTTTTCTAGTCCTTCTCCATATCCATAACTAAATTTTACATAATGATTAAACTATATTTTGAAGAAGTAAAATAAAATATTTATTGTGAAATTATATTTTTATGCAATTATTGCACAAAATCTTTTCTGTATGACAAAGCTTGATCTGTGAAATGTCTATAAAAAGCAAAGTGAAATTGATAATAACATGAAATAACATGAAAATGGCAATATACTTTCCTGAGATAACTGTGGTCTTGACCATTTTTGGACGTAGCACAATATTATGTTATCACAAAAAATGGATACATATAATAGCCAAAACCCATCCAGATTTATTTAGAGTTAATTTTTAATGGATTGAAATTAAATAAAATAAAAAATCAGTTTTTAGTCACACTGTCTATATTGCAGGTGGTCATAGTTTAATATGACTAGTGGTTATCATATCTGAGGGCACAGATTATGTAACGCTTCCATCAGCGAAAAAATACTACTGGACAGAGCTCTTGTTAAATAGAAGATCTTGTATAGGCCCCTATATCTTCTGATAACTAATTAAATCAGTAAGTCAATTTCTCTGAATCAAGATTCCATATATAGCTCTTTTTAAACTTCTAGTTTCCCAATTGAGCCCACAAGAAAAATTGGCTTGAGTACATTGATCTCTCCACTATTTTAAGAATTGGTCATGTTTACTTCAGCATCAATGTACACATGTCACTTAGAGTGTTTGACTATTGCAGAATAACTTTTAAGTTAACTAGGAAAATAAATTAACTAAATAAAAACAACAATGAATATGCCATGAGGCAAGCCACCAGGAATTTTTGAATTATTGAGAGATAGAAAATTCTTTTTTTCCCTGTCTCCTGATTTCCAAAAGGGAAAATTTTTCCCTTAATTCACATTCTTTCACTCTTTTTACCCTTTTATTCATTACACTCTGGAGAAGAGAGTGATTTATGTATTGGTAAATTTGGTAAGGTAGGCATGACTCTCTCCTGCTCTAATTCTTCATGGGAATGAGACCTGCAAAGGAGCAAGAGAACCAGTATTTTCCGTTTCCTGTTAAAGCCATCAATATTTTGGTTTGTATAAATCTTTTTCTCATCAGGTAGTCTCAAGCATGGAAACAACAGTTAGCCAATCAGTTATTGCCTTCTGAATGATTTCTTTTCTTGGCCTACTCCTAAGAGCAATATTTTATACAACACCAAAGACTGAGGAGCCTTCCAAACAATATCCCACCAGCTTTTTATAAAAAATCACGAGCATATTCTATTATCCATGAGGAAATTCAAAGGACCCAGAATAGCTAAATGATTTTGAAAAAGAACAGAGTTGGGAAACTTAAACTCCATACTTTCACATTATTGTCTAGTATTGACACAACTATAAAAATATAGCTCAGTGGAACAGAAGAGAGACCAAAAATGGGTACATAAATATGTGCAATTATATTTTGAAAAAGGTACTGAGTTTATTCAATGATGAAACAATAGTCTCTTCTACAAGTGATACAGGAAAATGAGGGGTATCCGTATGGAAAAACAAAACTAAAACCCTTAGACCAGTGTTTCTTAAAACCTTTTTTTTTCATTCTCATTTTCCCCTCACAGTAATCTTTTTTAGTTTATTCTTTCCTAATTACCCCTAAAACTGCAATAAATAAAGTCTCTCTTTCTGACTCTGTAACTAAGTAGAACGCTCAGAGTTTGGTAACGTTATACAGGTTTACAAGAACTCTATTCCCAAATGAGAATGATATTTAGTTGTATTCTAAAGTCCCCCCGAAAAGAGATTTGAATTTAATAGAGTTTTGAGCAGAAACTGTAAATGATTTCCAGAAGATTATGCCTCAGGCCAAAGTCGCTCAGCCTTACAACCTGTTTGCTTAAATGATTTTAAAAGTGTCTGAATCTAGAACACAAGCCTTTGATCTAAGGCAATCAAATACAGTTATTTTATGGAGACTTCTGGGGTTTTAGACTCAAAGCTGTCTGATGCAGCTGCTTGATACATACCTACTGAAAAGAAAATTACTAGCTTGTTATTGAGTGTGGAAAGAGATTGCTTTCAAGGAAAAGCATATGATCCTCGGTAAAGTAAATAAAAATTTGAGTAGAGACAGAGTAGCTCAGCAGAGTTTATTGATAAATTGGAAATGGCATAGCATATTCAAGAGTATTTCACAGGGGGAATTTCAGGAGCAGTTCACCACATATTCAGTAGTCCCCATTATTCATAATTACTCATTACTGGGATACATTTGAAGACCCCCAGTGCATGCCTGAAAGCCTGCATATGCTATGTTTTTTTTTTCTACACCTATGATAAAGCTTAATATATAAACAAGGCACAGTAAAAGTACAATAACTAATAATAAAATAGAATAACAATATAGTGTAATAAAAGTTATGTGAATGTGGTCTCAAAGTATCTTATTGCACCATGCTCACCCTTCTTGTGATGACGTATGATGATAGAGTGTCTATGTGATCAGATGAAGTGAGGTTAATGACGTGGGTACTATAGCATGGTGGTAGGCTACTTACGATCTTCTGACAATATGACAGAAGGAGGATCATCTGCTTCCAGACATCGGTTGAAAGTGGGTAACTGAAACCACACACACACACACACACACACTCACTCACACAAATGGGGATAAGGGAGGACTACTGCATACATAGACTACCTCACTGCCTGTGTGGTCAATGAAAGAGCACTTTGATGGTCTACTCCCTTTGCTGTAAGGTCCGAACCCTATGAATTTCTCCCAGCCAAGCCAAAACATGCTACTTAGTTCACTGATAGTAGTTAATAAAACGAAAGTTGTGAATTCTGATGAACTTATAGATGGTAAACTCTCGTGGAAAAATAAATGAGAGTAAGTATACACAATGAGTAGAGCTGAAAGTCATGAGTGTACTTAGGAATTAGTCTCCTGCCCAAGGAACATATTTGGATACTGATATACCATTGGGCTGAATCTAATGACCTTATGGTATGTTCAGGTAAATGCGTCCTGGATGGTGGGATGATAAAAAAAGTCACATAAGGGTACTAAGTTAAGGAAGTCTCTAGGGAAATTTAGAGAAAGAATGAAGGAGATTATCAATTAAATGCCCACAATAAAGACCCTGTTGCTGGCTTAGAAGAGGATTGGAATGCTAATGAAAGTGCTTCATTCAGATCTCTAAAATTAATGAATTTGGGTCATGAAATGACAAACTTGGGCTTCATCAATCCATGTACAGAGAGAACAGACAGTAATCCATTATCTTTTTACCAGGTGAAGCCATTAATGTGCAAGGAACTGTACTCAATATCCACAGAGGGGAAAATACTTGAAGAGTGGCTTTGGCAAAATTCTTTTGGATAATGGTTAATAAGTAGATGACCTAGGAAGTCCTTATGTAAGAATGTTTTAGCAGATCTCTTTAGATGGTTCGCTTTAAATTGCTTATGGTAAATTAACTTGAATTTATTGGATGCAGCTAGCTGGAGAGTGGAATTATACACATAGACTCTACCCACATGCCTAATGAAGTATAAAAACTAAGATGTTCCAAATTGAATGATTTCCTCTTAGCTAATGTGATGCACACTTAGTACTCTTCCATTACTCTAAAAACAAAACATGTGCTAGTGCAGAAAAAGATGCATTTCTTTTTCCTTCTTTTCTATTTTTCTACATCTTATTGCTTGAGTGTCTTCTGGAGATTGATATTGCCATATTTGCACTTGCTTTTTGCTTATATCCTTTGCTAATAATTACTAAAGTTTGGTGTTGGGTAAAATATGATTGTGTAAGCCTGCTTTTCAATAAATTCTTAGTGATTATTCTCTTTTGAATTTCTTTTTTTTTTTTAAGATTTATTTACTTATTTTAGAATGAGAGAGAGAGAGTAAGCAGATAGAGGGGCAGAAAGGGAGGGAGAGAGAGAATCCTGAAGCCGACTCCCCACTGAGCATGGAGCCTGATGTGCGGCTCTATCCCAAGAGCTTGAGCTGAAATCCAGAGTTGGCCGCTTAACTGACTGAGCCACCTAGGTGCCCCTCTTTGAACTTCTTATTTAAAGCACCTAACACTTACTTAAAAACTAAGACATTTCAGATTTTTTTCCCACATTATTCAGAATACATATGCTTTTAAGTCTATGATCTATTTTGAGTCAGTTATTGTGAAAGGTATAAAGTCTGTGAGACCGGTGTGTTTATATTATTTTTCTTAGCAGGTGGATGTCCAGTTGTTCAAAAATCATTTGTTGAAAATAATATCTTTTCTCCATTAAATTGCCATTTTGTCTTGGTCAAGATCAGGTAACTTATCTTGTGAATGCACTACATGGACTTAAAAATAAATAGCATATAGATAAAGTTGGTTGATGTTGTCATTCAAATATATATAAATGTTTTGTTCTACTTTTTCTATCAATTCCTGGGAAAAAACTGTTGAATTTCAAGTATGACCTTGGATTTGTCTGTTTCTTAACTCTCCTAATTTTTGCTACATTTTTGAAGGCTTATTATTATTTAGATGCATTTTCTTGATTGCTGTACATATGTTTTTGATCAATTGGCCCTTATTACTAAGAAATACACATCTTGGGTGCCTGGGTGGCTCAGTCGGTTAAGCGACTGCCTTCGGCTCAGGTCATGATCCTTGAGTCCCGGGATCGAGTTCTGCATCGGGCTCCCTGCTCAGCGGGGAGTCTGCTTCTCCCTCTGACCCTCCTCTCTCTCGTGCTCTCTGTCTCTCATTCTCTCTCTTGCAAATAAATAAATAAAATCTTTAAAAAAAAAAAAAAGAAATACACATCTTTAATGTTGGCACTATCCCGGTCTTGAAATCTACTTTGAACACTTAATAAAGGCATGGCAACTATCCATGTTCATGATACATATGTTTTTCATCCTTTTGCTTTTGATCTTTATGTGTCTTTATGTTTAAGGAGTGGTGTTTTTATAAGAACTGCACAGCTGTATATTTTTACTTTTTATTGTGTAAAAAAACATATAGTGACAATTTCCATAATAGGGAATACAGGAACACTTTTGTGTTATGGGAATGGTTGATGAAAAGGAGAAATAAGGGTAACCATCTTGAAGATGGAGGCATGCCTGACTTATATAGGAATTAACACAATATCTAACTTAGAGTATAACACAATAATACAACAGAACTCCATATTTAATCCATTTTGAGAGCTTGACTTGTGTATTTCTACCTTGCACAACTGCATTTTCAGTAGACTTACATTTAAAATTCTTTCTTTAATAGAAATTTTCCTGAGCTGCATTTAATGTCAACAAATTCCTGAAATTGGTTCTTATAGTGAATGAGTGTTGGAGAAAGCAAATGTGAAAGGTTTTGGTGTCAATTACATCAGGTAATTTGATATCAAATTCAAAGTGCAAAACTATTTTTATACATTACTCAAGAAATCCCACAAAGAAAATAACAAATGAACATAAATTTTATCTTGCCTTACCCCTCCGATTTTATTTAGACTTAATTTTAGAAAATTCATTTCTTCCCAAAATTGGAAGTTGTTTTGTCTAAATATATATGTGAATTTTACAGTTGTAATGAAATAAGGTTTCAACACAAGTATTCTAAAACATGATTAATGTTAACTATAAGTGTTACAGTTCTGTGTGCCAATTAAAAATAAACAGTAAATAGGTCATGTAAAAATAATGTGCTTTATTCTTAAAATCAAAATTGTATTTGGTATCTCCCTTGTTTATTTATTTAAAAGTCTTTTCTTTTAAGAAATGAGTTTAAAAACTAACTAGATTATAGTATCTATAATTAACATTAAAGGAAACAGATTTCTATGTTATGATGTATCATTACTATTTATTCATCTTTATCCCTAAATATAGTCTATCTTGACTCTATAATCTTAAATTTAAAAGTATGGTATCTCACTTTTAAAATAGTCAAGGTATCTTTATTTCATCCTGTTTCCTCTTAATCCACTTAAATCTAAAATTTCCTTAGTTATATATGTATAATTCTTTGTTTCTGTATTTGATGGAGGCTTTGAGTCAACAGAAAATCCTTTTCATTATATTATTGAAATTTCTTCCTGATTTGGGAAACTGGAGATGAAATAGTGGCTGTCAGATCAACGATGTAAGGTAATTTATCAGAATATTTAACAAATATTTATTGGATACCTACTATGAACTGGACTTAGTAGTTGTCATTTAAGAAGTTATCTTTACCACTGTATTCTTTCTTTCATTCAACAAATAATTTTCAAGAACCCTGTATGTGCAGGAACTGTTCTAGGGACTGGGTTTATCAGTAAAGGAGTGAACAAACCAGACAAAACTTGTTTTCATGGAGCATACATTCTAGTAGCATAGAAAGGTAGACAGATTAAATAGATGATAGACAGATATATGATAAATAGATAGATAAAGCAGATAGGTAAAGATAGTTGTGAGATCTATGAAGAAAAATTAAGCAGGCCAAGGATTGGAAGGTGATATGTATTTATTTAGATGGTGAGATCAGGAAAGGCTTTTCAAAAGAGCTTCAGACATTAGGACTAAAAACTGTAAAGAAAGTCATAGAAATCTGAGGAAGACCATGGAGATAGACCAAAAAGCATAGAGGTCTGAAATGGGTGTAAGGAGACTAGATAGAGGGGCTAGAAGTTTGTGAAGAAGGTAGAAAGTGGTATCCAACATTATGTAATCTCATTCTTTGTCTTCTACTCAAACTCCAAAATTCCAACAGAATTCTTCCTTAGATTAAAGCTATAAAACCCTTAGAATTCTGTTCTCAGTGACTATTTTCTTTATTTAAGTGGGATTACTTTCAATGTGTTCTTACATGAATGGAGAAAATTCTCAACCAGAGCAAGTGAGAGTGTGGCTACGTAGTTTTGATTTAGCCAGACTATGTTCTACCTTGTCAAATACCAGCTATATTCCTGTCCAACTTCATGTACTTTAGTTAGAAGAATGTAAAAATTCTATAGTGTTGGATTGGTTAAAGTTTCCTGATTACATTGACTTAACATTGTCTATTGCTAATAATCTAACACAAAATATCTCCAAGTATATATAGCCACATAATTATACCTATGTAATTCATGTAGATTTCTAGAACAGTGATATAATCCAGGTGTTGATTTAGGCCAGTTTTGTAGAAGAGATCAGTTTAAGGTTCAAGGTGATCAAAAAGAAAAAATACAGGAGCTTGATTTGGGAGACTGAGAATAATATTTATATAAATATGCAGTAATTGAGATTACACAATAAATTAATATAAATATTATTTGTAATACCAGAAAAGACCCATTCTTCCCATGACAATCCTGATTTAGGACAAACAAAAGTCATCAGCTCATCTTATCAAGTAAGACAGAATTTTACATGCCCAGGCATTGAAGAAGGGAGCTAGGGCTTCAGGGGAGCCCCTGGAGCCCTGTCATTTTTATTTCATTCTTCCAACACATAATATCTCCCATTCTGTGTCAAAGAACTCTAGTCAGTCAAGTTATTCAAATTTTAGGCTAGCATGTGTTAAGTCTTTTTATTAGTTTTCTATGTAGACAATAATCCTATTAGTCAACTAGGGTATTTTTTTTTTTTTAATTTTCTCATAGTACATTCTGTGGGGAATGATAAATAATTAGCTAGATATTTGATTCCTTTTCTCCAGGGTATCGAAGTTCTAAAGTTTAACTATTTTAACATGGGATGGTATATTTTTAAGTGTACAGCTAAAGGTTTCATCATCAAATTTAAATGGTTGCAAAAATTTATCATGAACCTATTGTTAATATTGACACAAAAATCCTGTACATCTTTTTTTAAGTGTTAATGAAATCTAAAGATCACAATGATTTCCATAACTATTTTTAAAAAGTTTGAATAATTGATACCCTCTAGAACAGTTGTAAATTTTCTTTCTTTTCTTCTGAATTTATAATGTCTATTTCACTTTCCCAAATACTAATGCAAACAATATTTTAGTTGAAATTTAAATATTTCAATTAATATTTTAAATTTTTTATTTAAATTCCAATTAGCTAACATACATTGTGATATTAGTTTTAGGTATCAATATAGTGATTTGACACTTTCATACATCACCCTGTGCTCATCACATCAAGTGTACTCCTTAATCCCCATCACCTACTTCCCCCCGTCCACCTCCCCCCCGGTAACCATCAGTTTGTTTTCTATAGTAAAGAGTTTGTTCCTTGGTTTGCCTCTCTCTTTTTTTCCTCTTTGCTTTTTTTTTTTTTTAAGTTTTTATTTAAATTCTAGTTAAGTTAACATATAGTCTAATATTGGTAATATTGGTTTCAGGAGTAGAATTTAGTGATTCATCGCTTACATAGAACACTCAGTACTCATTACAAATGCCCTCCTTAATGTTCACCATCCATTTAGCACATTCCCTGCCCAACTCCCCTCCAGCAAGCCTCACTTTGTTCTCTATAGTTAAGAGTCTTTTCTAGTTTGCCTCCTTCTCATTTTTTTTCCCTTATGTTAATCTGTTTTGGTTCTTAAAGTCCACATATGAGTGAAATCATATATTTGTCTTTTTCTGACTGACCTATTTCTATTAACATAATAAGTTTTTAAAATCTCAATGACCAGATTGTTTTGTGTGTTAATAATCTCTTAGATTGTTATCTTACAAGATAATATTAATTCACAGCTGATAAACATAATATTATATAATAGAAGTCATGACAAAAGGTAATAAACCTAAAATGGCAAGTAAATTATAATTATAAATTTTTAAATTTCTCTTAGTTACCTTTTCTAGATAGCTAAAAATACATATATAGGAAAATAAAATTAGACAATGAAATGACCATATAAAATTGAAAAAATTTACTTTAACATTCTATTGTGGACTTTGAAAAAGCTATATATTTATATTTAATTTAAAATGACCTAAACCTTAAGAAAAATTATTATAAAGGAATAATAGATAAAGATATGGACATGTGAGGATTGTTATATATGGAAGAATGATTTTATTTCATGCTTGAAAACTAAGTTCTGAGTTACATATTTGACAAAATTTAATAACATCAATATCTGAAAGGGATCAATTAATGCTAATTAAATGAAGCTGCTTTCCTAAATCTTAAGCTATTATGTCTTGAATTGAATTTGGTAACATTTGTATTACCCATATACATAAAAAGATATTCCATTCTTGAAAGTGTAATTTAAATGGCATCATGAAAATTACCAACAGACATAAAGAGAAATACTGGATCACAGGTAATAGGGGAATTGAAAATTTTGAATTAACGGTATTTTAAAGTGCATTATTTACAGAGGAATCACTAAACTATTCCATTTATGTTAAGCTAAACCTACTAAGCACATGGTAAGAATGGATAAATGTTCCTAGAAGTAGTTGATGAAGGACAGGGAATAAGATGGTCATTTCAAAGTTAAAAAAAATGTATTTGAAATAGTCAATATTGTTAAAGAAACATTCAAAACATTTATTTTATGAATCTGAATAAAAGAAATATGAAGCACTATTAGAACATACGTAAATTATTTTAAACTAAAGATACAATGATGCTTTAACTTAAATAGGGAACTTCTCTTCTGTAAATCAAGCAGGAAGACCAGGATACAAGTGTATGAGAGAGTTTACTATATAGTGTTTTTTGAGAACAGGGAAGGTGAAAAAATATTCTTAATAGGAAATCGTTATTTTTCAGCATACTCTTTTATATATCTAAAATATTATGATTCTAAGATGGATAAATAGATAGTTGGATGAGAACTAGATTGATAAGTAGATGTCAACTTTATTGGTTGGATGATATAGGACATCATTACCTTTAATATTTCTTTTTTTTTTTTTTTTAAAGATTTTATTTATTTACTTGACAGAGAGAGACACAGTGAGAGAGGGAACACAAGCAGGGGGAGTAGAAGAGGGAGAAGCAGGTTTCCTGCAGAGCAGGGAGCCTGATGCGGGGCTTGATCCCAGGACCCTGGGATCATGACCTGAGCCGAAGGCAGACGCTTAATGACTGAGCCACCCTGGCGCCCCTACCTTTAATATTTCTTACTGATACTTCAGGAATACTTATTCCTGATACTTCAGGAATAATTATTCAAGACAATAATTTGGATAAAAGAGTTGAGCTGCTTAAATAAAAAAAATACTATAAAAAACTATAATTTTTTCTTTATTTCCAATGAGGGTAGCAATGTTTAAAATTATGTTTGTTGTACTTTTTTTTGGAATCAAATTATATTTTTGTGGGCTGGCTCTTCAAAGTAGCTGGTATAACATTGTTGGATGTATAAATCTAAAGTACAATTTTAATCTCATGTTATTCTCCTCTACCATGTAATAGAAGCAAATTTTATCTTCACTTTGCATTTTAGTGTAATCATAGAACTTTAGAAATTTATCAAGTTTCACACACTAGTATACACACCAACAAACCTTAAATTTTGGATTGTCAGTTTGCTGCTGTGTCATTTGCACAACAAAAGAAAATTAATATCAATATGCTATGGTCTACACTAAGGTTTAAAAAGTCCCAGCAAAGCCAAGATGTAGTCCAGGTATCTTTTTTTTTCTTTTATTGAAAACATGGAATATTTTTACTATATTAAAGGTAAAATACAAGAGTACTGTTTATCATCTTCTAACATGGCCACTATCTAATACCACCTGAGGTAAAGGGAAAATTTTTAAAAAGATAAGTTTTTTTTTTTTTTTTTTTTAAGTAGTCTCCACACACAATGTGGGGCTTGAACTCACAAGAGTTGAGTGTTGTACACACTGAGCCAACCAGGAGCGCTTAGTCTAGCTACGTTCATATAAGTAAACATGGTTGGGAAAATAAGTAAAATGATGATACATTCCTTATTTGTTTTGATAACAAAATAATTGATGTTAAATGGAATTTTAAAAACAGCCTTATTACAGCTTTTGAGAATTATCTAATATAAGTCCTCACATATAAAACCATATAAAACCAACAATTTTCCCCAGGTGTTACCAAGATGATCTTCAGCCAGTCTACCGTTCTCTTTATTGGTAAGCTGAGTGTCAAATAAACATAAATATTTGAGTTGCCAAAGTCCACTGCAGAGAGAATTTTGTTATACTCTAAACTCCTCAATTTAAGGAGTCTATTTTTTATTTAATTAGATGTGGAAATAAACCACTTCTGTAGTTCTAGTAAACAGATTTGCCAAGGCTACTGTTTTGAAAAGTATTTTTGAAATTCTTGATTTGTTTTCCTCCTTTTCACATTGAAGACCTAGGATAATTGTTTCCAGACTAATGGTAATCCAACTCATTGGTTACAGAAATCAAATCACGATTTTAAACTGCTTTGAAAATTATGCACTCACACGAACTGTAATGCTAATGTGGTTTTCTGAGAATTATCGAATACAATAAGTGGTGTGATACAATCTTGTGAAGTTTAATTCAGTTGCTCAGCGAAATAGTATAGATTGAGTTATCCATCCTTGACCCGCTGTTTTAATTGCAGTTACTCTTTGAGAGTTGACTCAATTTTAAAACATATAATGTGGGACAGTTATCATTCCTTTTATTGCTGATAAGAATATTGGTGATGATATGCACAGCTATGTTCATTAGAACTAGAAACCAATAAAACAATGTGGTGAAAGATAAAACGCAATTTCTATGTCCCGTTTTTGATAGCCACTGTTAAAGGAAGAATATTGGTTTGGCCATAGAGCAGGGTTAAGTGACTTACTTACGACCTCAGGCCACTGTGGCTGAGGTTGGGCCACAGGTTGTGACTGATATTGGGCCACAGACCTGTCATATACATCTTTTTTTCTTTTCTCTATTTCACTTCTGTCTCCTTCTTTTTCTTTCTTCCTTTGATTCTGATGATGCTTAGTCCTGTAGGTGATGCCTCTGGGTATGATGGTACTCAGAACTAAAGAACTTGCTGACCCTATCAGAGCTCATTATGTAATAAATTTAAAAAGTCAGAGAACTGACTGAATAGTTACTTTGAACACTCAACACTTTAAGCATAGCTGGAAATTAGCAGAATATCATGTTGTTTCAAGGAAGCAGCAATTTGTTTCTAAAGTGTTTTATTTTTTTAATTTTAAAATAAAATAAAATAAAATAAGTATTGCATATTTTTGATGTGAATTTTTCTTTCAGTCCTTATATTAGTAAATGCATATCTTTTGCTCACCTTGAGAAGGGTGAGTGTTGATAACATGTGTTAGTCTTGTATGCTACATATCTCTATTTTAAGAAATCTCTTTCAAAATAAAGTGGATTTACTTCACATAACTCAACAAAAGTTTACCAATGTATCTTATGTACAAGACTGTCTCACCCCATTCCTCTATTTTTCATCTCTAATACTATTAAACGTGCTTTCATTCTTAGAACAAACTTTGATGGATTTTACAATCACAGTGTACTCCTAAACGTACTGCTTCCTAGATTCTCTTCCTTTTCTTGACCTATTGCTGGGAAAGTTAATGAATCTTATGCTGTTATCTTCACTCTTATACTTTAAATCCAGTTCCAGGCCAACTGCCTTGAAGATAATTCTAGCTTATTACAAAGCATTATGTAAAACTCAGCATATGCCAAATCACCAATTTTATTTTTAAATTGTCAAAATGTCCCTACTCCAAAGCTTCAGAACCACCTTGAATGCAAGGACAATCTGGTTACATTCTCTCCTATCCCATGAGGGTCAGGACTTGACTCATGGTTCTCTCATGTTACCTGGTCACGTTCCACAGCAGTCCCCGAGAGAGGAGCGTTTCCTTCCAAATTCTCACTCAGTGCAGTCATTGCTACCATTTAACTCTGACCTCCATCATTTGATGTGCAATATCATAGTAACTGCCTCCTGGAAATCCTACATGACCCTGGGTCCTCTCTTTTTTCTCAAACACTGTATGATATTTTACCCAACTTCCTAGTGCACTGACTTATATTTGAATCTTGCTTATCATCATTTATGCTGGAGTTTTTATTTTGAGAAAGGAGTAAACCATGCTTAGTGGTCTTATAGCAATAAAGAGGCAAGGTTAAATGGAAAATATGTGTCTATTATCTTCATTCATGTATTCTCAGGGTCTAAGAGAGGAACCAAAAAGAGAGACTTTTTATTTGTTTAAGCATATAGTATGTGTTAAGAAATATGCCAGATGTCTGGTGACTATATCCTTTCTTCAAATTGACAGTGACCACCAGGGAAAATATTTGCATGTGTGGGTAATTTATTTGGTGGTACTTCTAAAAGATAAAGTGAATCCAGAGCTCAACTAGAGATAAAGTTGTTGGGGATGATTTAATGTTGGCCAATTTTATTTATGCTACCTTGTTTAAGTGGTTGGCCTTAGCACAATTTGTGATGAGACTCTAGAGAAAGAGTAGTGGGTCTCCTTGTTTTCACATGGCTGGATTATAGAAATGTATAATGTATATGATGTACAATCAGGCTCATATATTAAATTAAAGTAGAAGTCATGCTATAGGAATAACAATAATAGTAAACGCTCAGATTGCCTTTTACTACACAGCAGGCACTATTCTAAGTTGTTGTTTATGTATTAGCTGATTTAATTTTTACAATAATCTTCTGAAGTAAATAATTACATTATCAACATTTTTGAGATCAGAAAACTGAGTCACAGAAAGGCTAAGTAATTGCCCAAGGTCATACACCAAGGAGCTGGTAGAACCATGATTTTAGCATATCCTCTATTCTCTACTCCCTTGCTGTACTACCACAGGGATGGGTGTGGGAAATAGAGGGATAATGCCCATCTAGTCTTTCACCAGGGATAGTGCAGGATTATGGTACTTTATATATATGATGTGCTTTATGGAGGCACCAGGAGATTGCCTGAGGATAACCTTCTATGGGATTATAGAGCAACCACAGGAAAAAAAATAGGTCATTCAGTTTTTAAATTCAAATGAAAAAAATTCAGACTAATAAGTGTTTCCAGAAGAAAAATTAACTAATACAGAGGATGTTCAAATTATACACAAGGAATATCCACTGTTAGGTTTTGAGTATTACACGCTATATATCATGTGGTGCCTATGGGATTTGCCATGGGCAATCTGGGAACTAAAAAGGAGTGATTGCCTAGCCTTGCAGCAGGTATAAATAAATGAGGATTTTATCTGTATCGATTGAAACATTTTCACTCTTCAAGCAATAATTACTTATTCTATTTCTCCATTTGAGCCCTTGAAGAAATATTCAAAATAAGGATAATTTAGGAACCAGAGGGATAACTAAAATATAAGCCAAGAAATCCTTGGGACACTAACAGCTTTTTTTGTTGTTGTTGCATCTAAGGTTAGGATGGCAAATGTGAATAATGAGACAATACAACGTTTTTATTTTTTTCTATGTTGTTTTCTGTTCATTCACTCAAACTTTTTATTCATTTTATAAATAAATATTCATTGAATATTTTAAGTGTAAAGTATTTTGTGGGAAATTGCTACTAAATTGCATCCTGCTGTAGATTAAAATTCATATATTGAAGTTCTAATCCGTGATATGATGGTTTTTGGAGGTGGGGCCTTTGGAAGGTAATCAGATCATGAGAGTAAAGCCCTCATGAATGGGATTGGTGTCCTTATAAGCAGAGAGACAAGGGAGATGATCTCTTCCTCTTGGCCATGTGAGAGTATAGAAAGAAGGCAACCACCTGCAATCCAGGAAGAGGGCTCTTACCAGAGGCTTAATGTGCTGACACCCTGATCAGGGACCGGCCAGGCTCCAGAACTGTGGGAAATAAATGTTTGTTGTTTTAAGTAGAGATTTTATTTATTTATTTATTTATTTATTTATTTATTTATTTAAGACAGA
Organism: Leptonychotes weddellii; assembly: GCF_054177405.1. NCBI lineage: Eukaryota > Metazoa > Chordata > Mammalia > Carnivora > Phocidae > Leptonychotes > Leptonychotes weddellii. Next base: position 131,504,224 of record NC_138370.1, read on the forward strand.
GAGAATGAGAGACAGAGAGCATGAGAGGGAGGAGGGTCAGAGGGAGAAGCAGACTCCCTGCCGAGCAGGGAGCCCGATGCGGGACTCGATCCCGGGACTCCAGGATCATGACCTGAGCCGAAGGCAGTCGCTTAACCAACTGAGCCACCCAGGCGCCCCTTAAGTAGAGATTTCTTTACTAATTTATTTTAATTTGATAATTTCTGAGATGCTTAAAAGAGCTAATAATTGAAGTTGTACTTCAGCGCAGGGTTCATTAACTCAAACAAGAAGAGATAAAGGCAAATGCACTTCTTGTAGCTGGTTTTTTATCACTAAAACAGTTCAATCTGATTCTTAATTTTTGGAGGTAATACTTAATGCAGTACATTATTTCTGATAAAAAGTCATTGATTTTTATGATGAAATCACAGCAATTAGACATACTGAATGAGGATCTGCAGACTGGATAAGGTGAAGGCAAATTAAGAAAAGGACACAAAGAGAAGGAAGAATGATTCTAAAAAGAGCAAAACAAATTTAAAGCACTATAGAAAATTACAAAATGGAACAAAGAAACAAAAGTAAATGTGAACAAGGAAAAAAAAGAAAATTGAATAGAAGCAAAGACAAAAGAGACAAGGAAATTAGCTTGTGGAATTTTTTTCTTTCCTTTCAACTCTCAAGAGTCAGGTTTTTAAAAAGCAAGCTCTAATTACCTATCTTTAAAAGTTTCAGAGCCTTCACTCTTCATTTTGCTTAGAATTAAGCACACGCAACACACAGACAGTAGAGCAGAGTGTTATGCAGCATAGAGGATTCATTAGGATTTATTTATAGGCTGAAATACTTAAGATACATCATTCAAGCAGTAAAATTAATTTTTAGACAAAATACTGAAAATCTAATTTTATTTACTTTTGACCTCGAATATCCATTAATGTGAGATTTAAATATCAAAGATTTCAAATTCCTTCTCCTACTAGAGAATTTCTCTTGGGTATGAATTAATTTTATGGCAAATGGATTACAATTATTTGTTCTCCTCATCAATCTTTAAATATATGAATTTTTTACACCTCACCCAAGAATTGTTTCCACTGTAAAATAGGGGTGAAAAGTAGTATGCACAAGTAAAATTCTAAAACCTGCACAATACTCGATTATTATTTAGCATAAATATGCATTCATTTTTAAAGCAGAATATCTGACATTTCCACAGGAGTAGAAAAAATAATATTTACAGCTCAACAGCCCAAGAGCAGGTCTTCTTGTGATCAGCTAGAGTGAACAACCTCATCATTTATGATTCATAGGACATTTAGTAGAACTCCCAGAGTATTTTGCTTCTGTATTGGGGAAATTCTAGTCCCAGATTAACCACTTCTCTGTACTTTAATAACAAAATTTAAAGTGATGATAGTTTCATTATCTTAATTGTGGTCATAGTTTGTGAGTATCCATATATTAAAACTTTCCAAACTTTGCACTTTAAATATTTTCAGTATATATCAATTATATATCAATAATGCTATTTAAGAAAGGGCATACTATTTTTGACCAGTCTACAATCAAAAAAAAAAAAAAGAAAACTGGTAAAGCTCAGATGAAATGTCTATTAATTTAAGGTTCTGATATTTGAAAAATATTTCCCAGATAATTCTGAAGTAATTATTTTTCAGTTAACAGCAACAATTTTAACTCCTAGTATTGAAAAATTTATAAAAATACAAATGGATTAGACATACAAACTACTTTAATTCCATTTATTCACTCCATCAATTATTACCATTTGGCAGTTATGTTTCTTGCTTTTGTGATTATAGCAGTGAAGAAAAAAAAGCTCTATTTTTATAAAAATTGTATTCCAATAAGTGAGAAAGAGAATAAGAATAAAATAAATGATGAAAATGATAGATGATACTGGGTGTCATATGCAAACAATGAATCATGGAACACTACTCAAAAACTAATGATGTAATGTATGGTGATTAACAGAACATAATAAAAATAATAAAAAATAATAAAAAATGATAGATGATAGATAGATAGATAGCAATAGATGTGTGTGTATGATAGAGTGAGTACAAGCATGGCCAGGGAAGTGGGAGCTAATGTTTTAGGTAGAGCTGTCAAGCAAAAACTCTTTAAGAATGTGAACTATTGGAAAGTCATGGAGCAGTTCACCACTGGGAAATTCCCTCCTCCCTTTCAGACGGTCCCTACTAAAGTATGGATTTTTACCTAAAATCTTGGGACTAGATGTGTTCTTGAATTCAGAATTTTTAGAAACTTTTTTTTTTTTTGGAAATACCAGGTTCAGTGTTGCTATAAGCAGTACTCTACTCAAACATCCATAGTTAAAGAGTAAAACAAAAGAAACATGTCATGCTAGTGAAGCAAGTAAAATCTCTAGATAGCTTTATGTTAGCTCAGGTCAGATTTTAATACCGTGTAATTTTGGATTAGGACAGGCTTTTCACCAGAAATCATAGAAAAACTTGTATCTGTGTGATCTAACTGAATACAGCTTAGAAACACTAGCCTTTCTATCTTTCTCAATTAGTTGCTGATGAAGGTATAATATAGCATCGCCACACTGGAACTGGAAAGAAAAGTATGCGTGTAAGGGATAGAGTAAAATAAAATGTATAGGCAATTAATTCTACCCAGCACATAAAATAAGTATGATAGGTAACAGTTAAGGGTCTGAAACAAGAAACAATAAGTTTTAAACTTGGCTTAACATTAATCAGTCATGGGATGCCTGGTGGCTCAGTCAGTTAAACGTCTGCCTTCAGCTCAGGTCATGATCCCGGGGTCCTGGGTTCGAGTCCCACATCTAGCTCCTTGCTCAGCGGGGAGTCTGCTTCTCGCTCTCTCTCTCTGCCCCTCCCCCCGCTTTTGCACTCTCTCTCTCTCAAATAAATAAAATCTTAAAAAAAAAATTAATCGGTCATAAGACCTTGAACAATTGACCTCAACTATTAAAAATCTGGTTGAATTACTTGAAATATGGGTGTAATAATACCATTAAGAAAGGCTATCAAAACTTGGAAATAAGACTAAAAGGTAAGTGGTTATATAGTAGCACAAGGCCATCTGAGGACTACCTAATTATTTAGGAAATGTACTTCGTTCATTCCCTGCTCACTGTTTATTAAACATCCCAGAATTAGTGAAATTACATGTTATTTGTAGACTTTTGTCTAGCAGACATGTAAATTATTTGTCTGGTAAAAAATATAACCTCAAAGTTTATGGATTATTATCTTATAGGATATTAATCACATTAATCAGTTTTAAATCTAGCCTATCAATCTTATTCAAATATTATTTTATTAAAATGTCTATAAATGCCTAGATCTTCAAACATATGTTGAACTAGTCTTACCATGTTATTCCAGTATAAATTCCAGGATTATTCTAATATGAATGAGTTTATTGAAATATTTTATACATATGAAATTTATATTTGTATAAGGGTCATATTTTTAACATTTTTAAAATTATAATATTAGCAATATTAACACTATAAGGCTGGTTTGAGAATTAAATGAGGTAATCTAGGCAAATGGTAAGTACTCTGCAACTTTGTGAATGTTAGTTTATTTCATTAACTTCATTGTTTTATTTTCTTTAGAAATGCTCTAGTGCATTTGGTGTAGGAGAATGTAATTGCTGCCCAGATGCATCTGTGCAGTAATTTATTAAAGGATATAACCATTCATAAAACCTCTCAGATCTCAGCACAAATGCTCCAAGTGCTCTATCTAGCCTAGTTGGGAGGGGTGGGTAGAAAAGTGTTGAGAAAGAAGAAACTTTCTTCAGAGAAGAAAGGAACTCAGGAACTATGCTTAATTTTGGCCATTAAGAAATCTCATATAGCTTTCCCCATGAAGAATGCTGTCAAATTTCATTAATTTCTAGGAAACATTTTGTAATCCCTTTTATATCCAGATAACTCAACTCTTTGAACAGGAAGCAGGAAAAAAAATACTGGTATTTTACTATAGGCCCTTTTTATCACATAACATTTTATTTTTATTTCATCCATATAGCAACTCTCTATGAAATTAATATCATCTCCATTTTAGGGGTGAAGATACTGAGGCTCAAGGAGTTTTAATTATTTTCTCAATATCATAAAACCCAGTTGTTAAAGAACCTGAATGTTAATTATTTGCCAGTCCCCAAAGCTTTTTTTCTCTTATTGATATTTTACAACCTTTATGAATGCAGAAAAATACTCAAAAGACTTTCTTTGGCTGTAATTGCTATGTTTGAAAATTAGGGAATCATACTTTACTTGTACTAGTATGAAAATTTTCTTGCATCAAGACAGGAGGTTTTTTTTCTCCTTTAATAGAGTATCTTTTTTTTTTTTTTCTCCCATCCATTAGCATTTCACACCTCATGCAGAGAAGTGCTAACTACAATATGCATGATCTATTTCATCTACATATAGAACACATTCTTTCTCTTTTTACTGATTTTGACTACATTTAAGTTAAAAATACAGAAAATGCTTGTAGATTATTACATAGATAGATTCATGGCTTTGCTGGTTATCCTACTAAGTATTAGGATTCCAGATTACATATATATATAATCCATAAATATTCCCACAGAAACTAATATTTGTTCCCAATTTACTACTCTGGAAATTCTGATTGTTATGTACTTTGAACTGTTTGGATTTCTGATTGTTATGTACTTAGAATGTTCTCATTAATTGACTGTATAAAGCACCATAAACATTCAGGAATGCAAAATAACTAACAGTTAAGTTAAAAACAATTATTTCAAGCTCTTACTGAATTTGTATTCAAGTAAAATATAAACTCTTAAGACTTCAAGGCCGATGTACCATTTACACTGCTATCTCATTTCAGTCACTTTTGGTCATTTTGTGGATAACTTTTTGGGAGCATCAGAGCATCTCCTGGTTTGAAAAGTAGCTAGCCTTGACAAAGAAGGTGGCCCTCAAAGGGAGACAGATTCTGGTCTTATGTGTCATTGATTGTTAAGTTTTATTATTTAACAAGTCAGAATTTCTCTTTCCAGAAAACAGAGATAACGATCCAGTATGTAGCTGTGAACATTAAATAAATTCTACATATACGGCACTTAAGAACTCTCAAAATTGAACTAAAATTAATATGATTAATAGCCATTTTATACACATTCAATAATCATATTTTTCTGATTACCATCAGTTCTCATGGATAATATGAGTTGGGGTTGCTGGTTGTCAGATTAAAGCATATTTTTATTCCTGTCAGGTTTGTACTCAGAGAACACATTTATGAGTTGTGTAATTCAAACCCCCACTGGTAAATCATTTGATTTATAGAATTGCTCTACTTCATACAGTAACATGTCTATCTTTTCTTTTCTAGACAACATCACATGCAAGACACCTCCAGAGTACTCACTCTATTCTTCTGTTTTCTAAACCACTGTGACTGAAGACCTGAGTTAGTGGCTTTGTTATCATGAGATAATCCTGCAGTTGCATTTGAATTACTGCACATGATTGTAATTAGTAATTGCCTCTATGTACATGCAGATAATGCTTAGCTGCTCTTAAAGATAGCCTTGTATTTAAGCATACCACAGCTCTGTAAATTAGCAATTCTCAAATGGGGGCCATAATCATAAACTCATAGTTTGCACATGCAATTTAAGAGAGCTTATTTTAAATTATCACTGCTTTGTTTTTGTTGTAGACTGCCAAGTGAGTCAATGTTTTGGTTTTAGTCCTATTATTTCATTCTTTTTTTTTTTTTTAAAGATTTTATTTATTTGAGAGAGAAAGACACAGAGAGAGAGGGAACACAAACGGGGAGTGGGAGAGGGAGAAGCAGACTCCCTGCCGAGCAGGGAGCCCGATGCGGGACTCGATCCAGGGACTCCAGGATCATGACCTGAGCCGAAGGCAGTCGCTTAACCAACTGAGCCACCCAGGCGCCCTCCTATTATTTCATTCTTAATTTCAAATAAGGTTAGCATGGGAAATACAATTTCCATGGGTTTATGATAAGCCATAGAGCATAATATCCAAAAGTCTGAGTTCACATTTAGACTATTCGATTCAAATCTCATATTTTCTTCATATTGGATCTATGACCTTGGGCAAACTATTAAACTTCTAGAGAGTCTCAACCTACAAAATGGGAATAATAAAAGTAGTTACTTCCTAAGTCAGGTTTTGTGAGTTAATGCATTGAAATTATATAGAACAATGCCTGAAAGAGTAAGTGCTTAATAAATATTATTTTATTCATCAAAAGAGGTCACAGATGTTTTTAAAAAATGAGATATACTGTAAAAACCTCGTAACATGGGCTGCTAGACTACAGAAAATCTAGATTCTAGTGTTGACCTTGATTTTGTATAAGATATGCAGGTTTCTTAAACCTCTCTATACACATTGACTTTATTTTTTTTTCTTATAATTACTTCTAATCTAGTCCAGTTTTACTAATTATCTTTTATTATTATTATTATTATTATTATTATTTTGAGTATAGTTGACACAAAATGCTACATAAATTTCAGGTGTGCAATAGCATAGAGAACCCAGAAATAAACCCACAATTATATGGTATATTAATCTATAACAAAGAAGATAAGAATATACAATGGTAAAAAGCAGTCTCTTCAATAAATGGTGCTGGGGAAATTGGACAGCTACATACACCAAATAAAACTGGACCGCTTTCTAATGCCATACAGAAAAATAAACTCAAAATGGATTAAAGACCTAAATGTGAGATCTGAAACCATAAAAATCCCAGAAGAGAACACAGGAAGTCATTTCTTTGACTTTGGCTGTAGTATCGTTTTTCTAGATATGTCTCTTAAGGCAAGGGAAACAAAAGTGAAAATAAACTATTAGGACTACATCAAAATAAAAAGCTTTTACACAGTGAAAGAAACCACCGACAAAACAAAAAGGCAACCTCCTGAATGGGAGAAGATATTTGCAAATGATATATCCAATAAGGAGTTAATATTCAACACATACAAGGAATTTACATAATTCAACACCAAAAAGACCCAAACAATCCAATTAAAAAAATAGGCAGAGGAGCTGAATAGACATTTTTTTTT
>NC_138370.1:131511821-131532220 GCF_054177405.1 Leptonychotes weddellii
AGTAGGAAAAAACCATACACTCGAGATTTAGGGTATATTTTGATCTGTTAGAAGAAACTATCTCAAAATTTTAAAGAGAGAACAACATATATATATATATATATATATATATATGCCAAAATATGGGTAACTACTATGAAGGGATAGAATATGACTCCAAAAATGAAAAATAAAAATGTTTTTTTAAAAAAGGGATTGATAAGATGTTGGTTGAAAAAGGGGAAAAGAAAAATTCAAAAAAAAAAAAAAGACAGTTAAAAAAAAATTAACTTTGAAAGACTAAAGAATCATGGTAAAAAAGCCATGGAGTCTATGTGCAGTATTCCCTTAGCGCTGGAGTTCTGCTGTTCTCATTGATCGGTAAACTTGGTCTTGGCTGGCTGTTCTCGCTGATCTTCTGGGGTAGGGGCCTGTTGCCATGGTTCCCTGATGTCTTTGCCTGAGGCGGAATTGCCCAGCCCTTGCCCGGTCCGGGCTAAGTAATCTGCTCGGGTTTGCTCTCCAGAGCTTTTGTTCCCTGCAAGCTTTCCGTACAGCTTTGGAGGTGGAGAGTGAAAATGGCGGCCTCCCAATCTCTGCCCCGGAGGAGCCAAGAATTCTGGGCGCTGCTCCTCAGTGCGCCCCCAGAGAAAAGCCGTCAGTCACTCCCGTCTCCCCCGTCTCCGGCCTCACTCCGTGCTCATGCAGCCTGTGACCGCGCACTTCTATCTCTGGCTCACGACCCCGTGTGGAGTCTCCAAACCCAGCAGATCCCTGCAGTGCGCTCCCACGCCTCTCCTCCCGGGGGAGGAAGGTGATTCTCCCCAGATCTGCTGCTTGTTGGGTCCCCGCTGGAGGAGCAGTGGCCCGACTGTGCCGCGGATCACGGTTTATGGCAACCCCAAGCTGAGAGCCCGCGCCTGGGCTCTGTCTCTGCAGCCAGTTCCCCGCTCTGATACCTGGGAGCTCTGCCACACTCAGGCACCCCCGGTCTTTCTGTGACCCCGAGGGTCCTGAGACCACACTGTCCCACGAGGGTTCCACCCCCCGCTTAGCCACTGGAGTGACGTCCCTCAGTGGAGCAGACTTCTAAAAGTTCTGATTTTGTTCTCCGTTGCTCTATCACTTGCCAGAAGCGGCCGACGGAGGCCCCTCCCACGCCGTCTATCCTCCCAAATATCGAATATCGCCTCAGATTCACTTCTCCGCACGTCCTACCTTCAAGAAAGTGGCCGCTTTTCTGATGAGAGAGTTGTTGCTATTCCTTTCTTCGATTTCCTGTTGAGTTTGTAGGTGTTCAGAATGGTTTGATCCCTATCCAGCTGAATTCCTGAGACCAGACAAAATCCAGGTCTCCTACTCCTCCGCCATCTTGCTCCGCCCCTCTAAGGATGCAAAATTTAATATATGTTTTACAACATAGACTGAAATGACATAAATCTCAGAACATATAGACAAATGCATCTTAATTATTTTATTGGTGTTATGATGATGATGATGATGATGATGATGTACACAGCTAGTGACATCATATTCTACAGCAATTAAGTGCCATGTATATATTTACCCCTTTCAGGTGTCATTCATTTGCAATCTATTGGTTTCCCATCATTTTACAGCACTCCTCATTGGACTATTAAAAGGGCATTTAATTTCTCTCTCTAGGCATATATGTACAGGAGATAAAATTTTTTGTTATGGATTTGAGAGTATCAAGAGGTGGTACAGTGGAGTAGTTGCTTATAGGATAATAACAACACATAATAAACTGCAACAAGGAAAGCATCTTACTATATAGTTCCAGAAAACCACACAAATGTGTGCATGTTCTTTTTTTTTTTTTTTTAAGATTTTCTTTATTTGACAGAGAGAGCACAAGCAGAGGGAGAGAGAGGGAGAAGTAGGCTCCCTGCTGAGCAAGGAGCCTGATGCAGGACTCGATCCCAGGACCCTGGGATCATGACGGGGGCCAAAGGCAGATGCTTAACTGACTGAGCCACCCAGGCGTCCCCAAATGTGTGCATGTTCTATAGTCAGAATATAGGTGAATCATTTTTGAGGAACAAGATGCATGCAGACAACAAATCCAAGAAAAAAAATAACAAAATTAGACTGACCAATATAAAATATAGTCATGGAAACAAAGATAATATTAGTAGTGGTGTGATACGAAAAAGCTAATGGCCCTGATTCTGTGAAATTCTACAGATTACTTATATAAATGAGAGATTATTAATAATGCCATCTAGGAATGAGTAGATATGTAGATCCTTGATGAAAGTGCCTTATTCATGCTTGTAGACATACAGTAGACACTCAAGCTTGTTTGTATCATAAACTCAAAAACTTTTCTATCAGGGAGCCACCTTTTCTACAGTAAGTCTGCAACTTAAACAAATATTCCTACAGACATTGAGTATAAACTTGCCTTTATCCTTCTTTTTTTTTTTTTTTTAAAGATTTTATTTATTTATTTGAGAGAGAGAGAATGAGAGAGAGAGAACACATGAGAGGGGATAGGGTCAGAGGACGAAGCAGACCCCCCGCCGAGCAGGGAGCCCGATGCGGGACTCGATCCCAGAACTCCAGGATCATGACCTGAGCCGAAGGCAGTCGCTTAACCAACTGAGCCACCCAGGCGCCCTTGCCTTTATCCTTCTTAATGCACTCTGTTCTTCTTCTACAAAACATAGTTTTCTTATCTTAACTGGGTAATGAATGGCAATTTTACCAATAGCTGATTTCAAATTCGCAAGCATGAAGTTGCAATGATATTCACTCATTCATCCTCTCACTCTACTATACATTCAATAGATATTAAGGACACTATGTCAAGAAGAGTTCCAGGCACTCAGGGTCCAGACAGAAAAGGAGAGACCTGGTTATTGTTCTTTACATTTTAGTGGGAGGAGGCAGACAACATATGTAGGCTAATAAATTAGAAGCATGGAAGACATATAAGTAAGATAGAAACTTTAACTGATAAATTTTGTATAGAGACCAAACAAATCATAAGTAACTCCATAATACCATACACTTCACATAAGCAGAAACTTTTCTCCACTCACCCCCAGAGACTAAGAGTTTTAATTTTTGGAAGGTGGTGAATATATAAAGAGCAAAGAGATAATTGAAAAGTAATTGTGAATAGTTAGTGGTGCATTTGAGTGATTGCATGGAAATGAATATTAAATGGAGGATTTATTATGTTTCTAAAGAAATTCTTAAAATAATTAAATCAAATGTCATATTTGGCTAGATTAAAAGATCCAGTATGGCAACTTCCTGAAGGAAATTAAAAATAAACAAAATTTATTTTTCCTCTACCTATTTGAGATTACTTAATCTTATCTTTTATCAAACATGACTACACAATCTTTTGGTTTTAGAAAAGGCATGATATCCTCATGGATATCTTCCCTAACCCTAGGTGAAATTTACCTTTCTAAAGTGGGTAAAGACCTACTTTGCCAGCATCCTTATCATATTTCTAAGTTGTCCCTTTATTATTTTTCTTCCCCACAGTTTACAAACTCTGTAACACCAAAGGTTTATCATCTTATACATAACAGTGTGCCCGGTGTTTGAGAGAATTACCAGCGGGTGATAGATATTTGATGCGTATTTCTTGGATAAATGACTGAATGATGGTTTTAAATAGACAACACTGATTAAATCCGGTTCTTCAACTACTCCACATGGACTTCCCTGCAACTTGAGTTAGCTGAAGAAAAATACGGAAAGCTAAAGATTTTCCTCAATTTACATTCATTAATACTGACCATGATAATCCTTTAGTCTCTTCCGCTGTTTTAAAACATTCTTTTTTGTCTTCCCTCTTCAGATCTCCAGCACTTCCTCTCCAGTCTCCACCGTTTCACTATATGCCTTGGTTCCTACTTCGTAGAGAAAATTGACTACATCAGAAGTGAATTTCTATAAACTGCTCTAGCCTGCATCTTTGCCCACATTCTCTGCTATTTTTTATTCGTACTCTCTGTGCTTCACTAAGTTGACTTTTTCTACTTGAGCACCTAACTCCCCTTTTCTACTCAAGGATAGAGTTCCAACACTTCTCACCTCCTTCTCCTAAATCAGAGGTTTTTGTTCTGAATTTGATTTTTCTGTAAATTTGATCTTTCCCAAACACTGCTAATATTCCCTTCAGGAAAAAAAAAAAAAAAGGAAAACACATCTTGCCTAGAGGCTTCATCTTCCAGATACCACTCAATTTCCCTTTATAACAAGATTCACAATATAGAGTTGATGCCAAAGGACTGTGAATAGAGTTGAGGAGATTAATCTACATGGATAAAAAAAGGAAAAAAATGATCTTTATTTTAATTGGCTGAAGTATAATGTCCTTCATTCAATTTTTCATGTTGACAATCCACCACATGGTAGTATCTCTAAACAAATACTTTCTTATCATGTTAGATTACTGTAATATCACAAAATGTCTTTTACACTCATCATCACTTTGAAATTAGAACATGAGCCTCTTCCTATTATTACTATTTAAAGAATAAGAACTCATGCTTTAGAGTAATACTCTTTGGATATTTTGTTGATGTTCATTTTTTAAGTTGCTTTCTTTCTTACCCCTTCAGACCTTTTCCTGTCAGGCTTTTGCCCATACTGCTCTACAAAATAGATTTGTCAGAATCACTGATAACACGAATTTGCTAAATCCAATGATCAAATATGAGTCTTCTTGAGAAAGTATTTGTCACATTTTGCTGTCTTGTCTTTGAAGCACTGCCTTCTCTTCCAAGGCCACATTCTCCTGTTTTTCCTCCTACCTTACTGCTCATTTATCTTTGAGTTTCCTTTGAAGGCTCATCTTCATAAATTGAGCCTATTAATGTTGGAGTACTATAGTTCTCAGTCCTTAAACTCTCTCTCTCTTTTCTTTTTCTTTAGTTGATCCTCTCCTGTGTGATATCAGCAGTTCCATGAGGTTAGATAGACTACATGATGATGATTCCCAAATGTATAACTTTTTTGGACCTCTCACCAGAACAACAGATTGCTATTTCAAACTGCCTCTTCAACATCTATCTTGAATGTCTAATAGATATCTCAAAACAAACCTGTATAATATTGAATATGGATGTCTCTCCCATCCGCACTCCAACCTCCAGAACTTCTTCCCACAGGCACAGCCATATTCATCTCAGTTATGGTGACTCTGTCTTTTTAGTTGCTTGACCAAAAATCTCAGTCATTCTTCACTCCTATCATATTTCACAACTAATTTATCAGCAAATCTGGGCAGTTCTACATTGAAAATATATTCCATATCTTATTTTTTCAACACCTTTCATGCTGGTCCAAGCACACTTTTGTAGCCTAAATTATTGTAAAAGCCCACTAAAGATCTCTCTATTTTCACCCATGCTTCCCTTCAATATGTTCTAAAGGCAAAAGTCTAAGTAACCTTGCTAAATAGAAAGTCAGTTCATTTCATTGCTCTGTTCTGAACTCTCTATTACTTTTTCATCTCACTTGGGATAAAAGCAGAAGGCCAGTACATATGTTGGTTATCTATTTACATCTTTGACATCTATTACTTTCTTCCTTCATGCCTTACTCTGTAAAGCCACCTTAAACTTCTTTCCTCTGAACACATAGCTATATCTCTTTCTCAGGATGTTTGTATTTTCTTTCTCTTCTCTCTGGAATACTATGATTCTATATGTATGTGACTTGCACACTGACCTTCGGTATTTATAAAATGTACATTTCTTTTTTTTTTTTAAAGATTTTATTTATTTATTTGACAGAGAGAGACATAGCGAGAGCAGGAACACAAGCAAGGGGAGTGGGAGAGGGAGAAGCAGACTTCCCGCAGAGCAGGGAGCCCGATGTGGGGCTCGATCCCAGGACCCTGGGATCATGACCTGAGCCAAAGGCAGACGCTTAACGACGGAGCCACCCAGCGCCCCTAAAATGTACATTTCTCAGTAAGGTCTTCCTTTGCCCCTTTTCTTATATTTTGACAATTGCCACCTTCTCCATTTCTATTTTCCTTTATTTATTTATTTATCTCTGTGAAAATTATTGCCATATAACATATATTTTACTTATTGTGTTTGTTGTCTGCTCCTTCCCCTGCCTCCAGAATATAAGTCCTGTGATTGAAATGACTCTCTGTATCCACCCCCCCCCAGGGCCTAGAATGTTGTCTGATAGTAATAGTCATGCAACATTTTTTTAATGAATGGAAGAATAAGTGAATGAGGAAATAAATGAAATTTTATCATATATCTCTTCATTTATCTGTTTTAATTATCTGCTTTCAGAGGGTATAATGGCAAATTATAATAACCCAATAAGCATATGATGAGTGAATGGAGTAATGCTATATACTGCTTACCTCACAAATTATACTTTTACTTTTTAAAGACTACCATATGCATTTGGAATGTCTTAGTCCCTATTCAGTGTGACAGGGATATGCCACATCTTTCTTTATGCTTTCAAAAACAATTAGAAGTGTAACTTGTAATCAGAGTGCAAAAATGAAACAAAATATTTTATAAGTATCAACCAAAACATAGTTTCACATATTAAATTTTATTTCACAACCCTCCTCTCACAGCTCTTATGAGTTGTACCTCATTTATATTGTTTGACTACCTGAAGGAACAATTTAAATTATTCATTGAAGAAAGTAAACTACAGGCCACTATTTCTGATGAAGTCAGATGCAAAAATCCTCAACAAAATATTAGCAAACCTAATCCAACAATATATTTTTAAAAATTTGTGTAAAATAAATTATTCACCCCTCATTGATTTTTATTTTATTAAAGATAAAGCTATTATTTAATCCTACTTTGATAAATTTATTAGAATTTCTAGAAACTCTATTTGCAAATAAAGGTATCTGAATAACTAATTGAAAAAAAGTTCTTAAAAATCCAGGTGATAATGATTGAATTAGTCTAGGAAACATTATGCTCTATCAGTCTATTAACAAGTAGCATCCGTAAATTAATAACTTTATCCAAACTGACATTTACCTGAATAGATTTAAAAAAATATAATTTCAGTGTAGGTGATTTTAAACTACTTGCAGAGACTATACAAATATTTTTCTTTACCATTTATTGACTAATTGTTTTTTTTCTTAAATAACGTCTTTTTGAAAGCAGATGATATTCTCTGTTTCTCAGTACAACCCTGATGGAAAGAACATATTAGCCACAGACTGATTTTCACCTTTTATATCATTTTATAGTATAATTCTTTAGAAAAATATTAAAGGACATCTAGCAAATTTTCTTTCTATATAATTAGACAGATAGAAAATGTCATCATTTGTTTCTGGTAGTCAACATGAAATTATAATAATTCTATTTGGGATTTCTCTTATTACCAAATTTGAGCTAAATTAGATATCTTAATTATATTAAATATTTAAATATTTACAATATAGTAAAATCTTCACTTTTTAAAAATTTTATTTTATTATGTTATGTAACAAGTTTTTGAAGTTTATTATATAACATTGCCTTATCTAATTGTATGGATTCAGAGACATCTCAAGGATATAAATCACATATAAACCAAAAACAGCTTCACACATAAACAGATTAGATCTGTACAGGGAAATATGGATTATGGCATAAAACCTAAATTTTATTTTATTTTTTAATTTTGATTTTTTAAATTTTTTTTAAGATTTTTATTTATTTATTTGACAGAGAGAGAGATAGCGAGAGCAGGAACACAAGCAGGGGGAGTGGGAGAGGGAGAAGCAGGCTTCCTGCTGAGCAGGGAGCCCAATGCGGGGCTCGATCCCAGGACCCTGGGATCATGACCTGAGCCGAAGGCAGACGCTTAATGACTGAGCCACCCAGGCACCCTTATTTTGTAATTTTTAAAAAATATTTTATTTATTCATTTTTGAGAGAGAGAGAGCATCAGTGCACAGGTTGTGGGTGGGGGGCAGAGGGAGAAGCAGACTTCCCACTGAGCAGGGAGCCTGACGCAGGACTCAGTCCCAGGACCCTGAGATCATGACCTGAGCCAAAGGCAGACACTTAACCTACTGAACCACCCAGGTGCCCCAAACCTAAATTTTAAAATGTCCCAATTCCATTAAACCAGTTCCTTAGCCATTTCCTTTCTTACATTAAGCTTTCTTCTAAATACAAATTCTCCTCAAATACTAATACAATTGGTCACGGATATTTTATTGTAAATCATACGTTAATGATTTCCTCTATATCAAGAAAAATGAAGTCAAAAAATACACTAATTATATTAGTATAAGAAGTTGATGAAGAGGGAGCTATAAAGACCATATAAAAGGCAGGCACTGGCCTGCAGAATATTGCTGAAACTTTGACTCTGTCTAGGAAAAGCTTGAAAGTAAGTTTCATTCCCATGTTATTAGTGGATACTGGGGAAAAATATCTTTTCCCAAAAATTGAAGAGGATGGAACTCATTTCACAAGGCCAACATTACCCTGATACCAAAACCAGATAGGGAGACTACAAGAAAACTACAGGCCAATGATGAATATACATGCAAAAATTGTCAACAAAATTCTAGCAAACTGAATTCAATAGCACATTGGCGGATTTATCTCTAGGCAAAGATGGTTGAACGTATGCAAATCAGTAAGTGTGATATATCACACAAAGGATAAAAATAATATAAAAATTCTATCATAGTGATGTGGGATCGCAAGCAAATGGTCAAGAAAGAATTCTTGAGATGTTTTTGATGCAAAAGGTGCTTTTATTATAGCATGGGGACAGGGCCTGTGGACAGAAAGCCACACTTTTGCTTTTTGAAGCCAGAGGTTATATGCATAGTGCTCACTGGGGAGAAGATGTGCAGGAAGTATTAGATCATGGGGCACCTGGGTGGCTCAGTCGTTAGGCGTCTGCTCAGGTCATGATCCCAGGGTCCTAGGATCGAGCCCTGCATCAGGCTCCCTGCTCTGCAGGAAGCCTGCTTCTCCCTCTCCCACTCCCCTGCTTGTGTTCCTGCTCTCGCTAACTCTCTCTCTGTCAAATAAATAAATAAAATCTTAAAAAAAAAAAGAAAAAAAAAGATGTGCAGGAAGTATTAGATCAAAAATGTCTTCTTCAAATTTCTACTCATGAAACTACTTTCACAAGATTTCTCAGGTGCTTATCATTCAGCTCAATATTAACTATTGGTGAGATGTACAAGCAGTCATGAGACCCTTTACAAATGTAGCAACTAGTTTGTATTTAATCCTTATTGAAAATATGCAGGTCAGCCTTCTGAGCTAAAGGTGAACGTTTTTCTTTTTCTATCCCTCATCCATAGGATAAAAATTATATGATCATCTCAGTTGATACAGAAAAAGGATATGACAAAATTCAACATTTTTTATGATTAAAAAAATACCTTCCAGAATTCTTATAACTAAAAATGCTACAACTATCAGGTAGAGTGTTGGATTTTTATATGATTTTTCCTTACCTAAACAGAATATTAGAGAATGTTTCTTTGAAGAAACCTCTGGGTGAGATATTCCAACTGTCGGGGAGCCCAGCCTAGTCTCACTAATGTAACAACACTGCATCTATCTCCAGCCTCAGTTAAGTGAACTTCACCATGATTAAAAATCCATGTCCCCATCCTCTAAGGCTTAAAATCTCCTTGGAAAAGATTATACTCACATAAGTTAGTCAATAAAGTTAATTAAAATTTGAAAAAGTATCTTTTTGAATGATTTATTGATAAAAGGCAGCCATAAAAATGATGGCAAATATACAAAATATGTGAGAACAGGAGTAGTTAGGAAGCAAATTCCTTAAGGATCATATATTCTCAGTAGACTTTGTTAATGAGATAGAATGTGAAGGTGGCCTTGAATATAAACAGTGGAGTTGAAAATAGAAAGAAGTGGGTTGTAGTTAGCAGGTGGGAAGATGATAGGATCTGTCTACTTGTAGTCAACAGTAACGTACAGAAGAAAATATGCAAAAGAAGAACTAGAAGTGTGAACTGTTACATTGAAAACAGATTATGGTGAACTTTTAAATTCAGAGGCCGATGTTTAATTTTAATTCAAGAAGTAATGAGAAGCCAAGATAATTTAGTTTAAAATATATATTTTTAAAATCCAGTGTAGTTAATATACAGTGTTATAATAGTTTCAGGTGTATAATACAGTGATTCAACAATTCTATACATTACTCAGTGCTCAACAAGGTAAGTGTACTCCTAATCCCCTTTACCTATTTCAGCCATGCCTTACTCCCTTCCCCTCTAGTAACCACTTGTTTGTTCTCTATAGTTAAGAATCTGTTTTGTGGTTTGTCTCTTATTTTGTTTATTTGTTTTGTTTCTTAAATCCATGTATGAATGGAATTATATGGTGTTTGTCTTTCTCTGACAGACTTACTTTACTTAGCATTATACTCTCTCATCTATGTTATTGCAAATGGCAAGATTTCATTCTTTGTTATGACTAATATTCCATTGTATATATACCATATCTTTATCCATTCATCTATCATTGGACATTTGGTCTACTTCCGTATTTGGCTATTGTAAATAATGTTGCAATAAACATAGGGCACATATATCTTCTTGCATTAGTGTTTTTGTATTCTTTGTGTAAATACTCAGTAGTGAAATTACTGGATCATATTTATTACTGGATCATACTGTATTAGTGTGGTCTATTTAATATTTCACTTGTTCTGTGGCAAGAAACATATAGGGTAGGTATAATGAATACCATCATCTCTCTGGAAATGAGAATTTTTTTTAAATTTTATTTATTCATTCGAGACACAGAGATAGAGAGAGAGAGCATGAGCAGGGGGAGAAGCAGAGGGAGAGGGAGAAGCAGGCTCCCCGCTGAGCCAGGAGCCTGATGTGAGGCTCGATCCCAGAACCCTGGGATCACGACCTGAGCCTAAGGCAGACGCTTAACCATCTGAGCCACCCAGGCGCCCCTGGAAATGAGAAATTTTTAAAACCATTCAGCTGGTGAGCAGCAAGGCTAAGAACTAAACTCAGACATTTTTTTTTTCTCCAGAATTTATGCTTTCTCCATGTTACACAATTCTAAGATTTACTTTTTAAAACTAAGCATTTATGAAAATAACAGCTACCACATTCTAACAAGAATCATGGAATGTTATTAGCATTATTATCCCATGTTGTACATATACCTAAACTATTTTAGGAACTTTCCACATGCCAGGAACTCTTCTAATCTCTTTATGGACACTATTATTATCTTCATTATAAAGATGATATGCAGATAAATTGAAAAGCATTAAATGGAAGCAGTTTCATCAGGGAAGCGCCAGTTATAGAATTCAAATACATGCAATTGAAGTTCAAGCAAAAACAATTCTGTCTTAGAAGAAGGGTGAGAAAATATATCTTCTGGAGTTCCTTATTTTTAGTTCCTGCAAGACTGAAATGAGAAAAAAGGTATCTATGAGTCTATTTTTTAAAGGGTGTATTAGTTATTATTCAAATTCTATTTTATATCAGACCATGTGAGTTGCTACAAAATATCTTAGAGGATTTATTGAGGTAGTACTGTATATATATTTTTTAAGTATGAGAAAATCCAACTAAAAGCAGTTGTTATGACTCATCTTAGGAGCAATAAATGCTTACTATATGCAATGCATTATGGTAGCTACTTATATATATCCGCCTGCTCATTTTTTATGAAAATGAGTAACATGTTTTTTTCATATTACGTATGAGAAAACTTTGTCTCAGGGAAGTTCACTAACTTGCTCAAGATGGCATAGCTAGCAATTTGAAGATTATAAGTTTGAATACCAGAGTTTTGGGTTGTAGCTTCAAAATCAATACTTTTGCAACTCAATGATATAAAAATAGTGCTTATGTTACATTGAAATCAACTTATATTTTAACTCTTTAATTACACTTTCCTATATAATTGCTACCTTCATATATATATATATATATTTATATATATATATATATATATAGTCAAAGACATTAAAGTGTAAAGCCATGTTTAGCATTTATAACCAGTGTCTGTTTATGAGCATTTCTATAGATATAAATTTTATGAATTATTAGTAACATCTTAGTTGAACAAAAATATTCTTCATGATCAGAAAATAGGACATAATAAGGGAGTGTAGAGTAAACTTCTTTCCTTTCTTTTTAAATAAAGATACTTCATTTAGATTTTGGAGTTGAGAATTAACTGTGAATCAAAGATTTGAAAACTTTGCATGCATTTTTCAGTGCAACTCTCTGTCACTGCTTTCTCTAGAGTTTCCAGTTCCTGTGGCAGCCCGCATTCTACTCTATCCTACGGCTCTCGAGGTCTGTAAACCAAGTCCTACCACTGCGGTATTGACACATACATATGTTGCAGTTGTTTAATGTTGGTCTGATTTACAAGTCTGCTCTAGCTGTTGTAGTTTTATAGAGAGTTCATTTAAAGTTTACTTTTGTATAAATACCTTTAATGCACTTTTTATGTGCCTAACATTGTTCTTCCAAGCAGGTTTTCCTTAGAAAGAGGTTGTACTTTGTGGGTGAAATCAATTACAGGACATTCATACATTTTCCAAGTGCAAATTGTCTTTCATTTGTTACCTGAACTTTATTTCTCTCAATGACAGATTTATCCCAAATACAGCACAGAGTTTTTTATAACTTGATTCAGATTTCTGCAAAACATCTCAAATATGGGCTTTTAAAAATAAATTCAGACGGCAGTTGTTCTTAGATCCCAATCTGATTCCAGGTAATTAAATAGCAAGAAATCGAGGGCATAGATCACCAGCTTTTCTACTTAAGGAGTAGCAGTTAGCTGGGTGGTTAAAGAAACAGCCTGAGTGTCCATCCTTACCGTCAATGCTTGCTTCTACACGTGAGGGACTATATATGTTTTTTCACAAAGTCACTTAAGCTCTCTGCCTCTGGGTCACCCATCTGTAAAAGAGAAATACAGTTATCTTCCACTTTCCATAAAAGCTGTGGAGAGCACAGTTAATTAGTATAGTCAACCAGATTTAGAAACTTCAAATGAAGTACGGGTATGAAAAATATTTTGGCTTTTGCATAATTTCTTTAGGTATCTCAAACACAACAGAAGCAAAATATCTTTTTTCTAAGCAAATTAAATCACCTCACCTTTTTTTTTTTAAAGATTTATTTATTTATTTATTTATTTATTTGACAGAGAGAGACACAGCGAGAGAGGGAACACAAGCAAGGGGAGTAGGAGAGGGAGAAGCAGGCTCCCCGCAGAGCAGGGAGCCCAATGCGGGACTCGATCCCAGAACCCTGGGATCATGACCTGAGCTGAAGGCAGTCGCTTAACCAACTGAGCCACCCAGGCGCCCTCACCTCACCTTTTAATACATATATGAAATGTTGACAATATTTGCTATCTAATAACAGAAATGACTAATCCTTCCTTCCTTCCTTCCTTCCGTCCTTCCTTCCTTCCTTCCTTCCTTCCTTCCTTCCTTCTCTTGTTCTGCACTCCATGTTCCCGAAGCACTCAACTTCTATGATTTTATTAATATTTTCTTCACTATTGCCAATAGCCAGCTCTTTGTGTACTGCACATTTCTTACTCTAATTGCTATAGTGACAGGACGAAAGTTCCAGTAACAATGACCTGTGTTCCAGAAACTCCAGTTTCTCTTCTTTGGAGAAACTCTTTACCTTATTATCTTATTATTTTGTCAGATGGGAGCTGAAATCTTCCTAAATGACTCATGTTCTCTTCATCCTGTGATGGGTTTTAATTTGTAGGAACATGATCCAAGCAAAGCCAATCTTGATATTTCAAGATTTGTCCGAGGACTGCAAACAAGCTGGGCGAATTAAAATACTATTTCAGGATTGTTTTGAGGTGGAGCTTGGAGAAACAACCCTTTCAGTTTTAATAATTCAATAGTGGAATTGTACTAGTTAAGCTTCTCCTAGCCATCTGTACTCCTTTCACCATTGTTATATTTTCATTGCCTATTTCCTTATCAATATAGATCAAACTACAGTAGAATAGAATAGAGCCAATGTATAGAAAGAAACAAGGTCAAGAGAGAAATATCCTGATGGTATTCAAGTTTTTGAAGACCAGGCATTACTGCTTTTCCTGTAATTTAGTTACGTAAACCAGTAAGTTCCAACCACACAGACTAGCCTAACCACACAGATTATATATTTTTTGGCTGAAGGTACTTAGTACTTAGCTTCCATGGCTTAGGATAAAAAAAAAAAAAAATACCGGCAAATACACTATACTTCTGGGGAACAAACTTGTAAAATAAACTGAACATAAAAACATTTATGAAGGAAAAGAGAACTAACTACTTTTTCTATTTTTTTAATTTTATCTTTTTTGGTTTTTTTTGTTTTTTTAAATACTTGAATATCTATATCTGAACATGTGGCCTGATAGCTGCTCAGTTCAACTCTAGTCAACCCAGTAATAAGGCCTGGGATATCTGTAGTATTCATAATAGATAAAGTATCTGAGGAAGAATAAACACTACCATGAAATATCAAGCAAACTGCTTAATGGCAATTTAGCTAAATTCAGTCATTTAATCAATCCACATGGGTAAGGTAAGAGTAGAACACAATGGCAGAATACTTTGAACTAAATTTCATTTGTATTTTCCCCCTTTTATTCTGAATATTCCATACTCTATTTATGACCCACCTATTTTAGGATTAGATCTAAATCTTACATTTAATCAACTCCCTCCTTTCCAGACTATGTAGAATTGCTCTGCTTCTCTTGGGTTTGATAGGAAAATAATAAGCAATCTTGAGGAACCTAATTAATTTTAATAAGAAGATACTTATTAAAATGGGCACACTTTCTACACATCAGCAAATGCATGCTCCAGTTTAGGGCAGCTTTAGCAGACTCGGTACAAATTTTGCACAACTTTCTTCCTATCATTACATGGCATTTTAAGTATTTGTCACCAGGAATATATCCAAGAAAAAGAGTTCAGTGGCTGGTGTGATGATAAAGTAGTCAAGGTTCCAGAGTTCTTTTTCCAGTGATTGCAGCAATCATTGTTGAATATTTCTGACACTGTAAAATGATAAAATTTCTCTTCCAGTCACTAGCAAGGAAGGAGAATGATGGAAATAAAGTCAATGTAGCTTTTCCTGATGTTAGCTACTCCAGGATATCTGGGAAAATCTGAACTTGGTTGCTGATATTTGTTATATTAGCTGTTGTCATAGGTGGAAATTGAAGATAAGGGTTTTAAGACTGTCAGAGGAAAGAAGGGTTTAGGGACAACAGTACATCCTTGTCCTTAATCTTTCATCATGCTATTTCTCCAATAGTAGTCTTGATAGAAAGACAGTCAAAGATACTTTAACATCTAGTTATTACAGAAATAGATTCTACACATCAAACCAGCTGCTGCCTAAATCTTAATTATTATTTATGCAAACATTTACACAGGTCTTTCTGAATATCACGTTTTAAGGTAAAATCATCTTTACTTTCTTGGTTGAATTATAGTTGGTTAGAGACATAAAAGAACTATAAACTCAAAATTTCTGGAAGATTCCAGCCTAGAATATTTTTGCCTAGACCATATATCAGTAGGTTTCCAATTGGAATTCCTATTGGGCTTTTAATTGAAAGATTGTTTCAAAAAAAAAAAGTTTCATAGAAGAAAATCACTTCCCTTACTGATTATCAACAGTAATTATCTTTCCTTCCCTGATTAAGTGAATAGCACCAGTAGTGATTCACCCAGACAAAAGACACATTTTTTATAAATATAGAAGTTTTGCAAATGGCAAGATTTCAGGGTTTTTTTTGGATGGCTGCATAATATTCCACTGTGTATATATACACCACATCTTCTTAAAAAAATATAGAAGTTTTATAAGCCATAAGCATTGGAATAAACTAGAATTCTTCCATTTTCTTCACAACTCTCATCATCCCCTTGTCAGCCAGTCCAACAATGCCATTAGCTCTATTTCCAAAATAGCTTTCAAATCTGTCCATACTGTCACATCACATTGATCACCACCAGAGTTCAAGACATCTTTTCTTCTGACTATTGTATAATCTCCTACATGACCTCCTTGCTTCTACTTTTGTCTTCCCCTAACCATTTTTCAAATAGGTGATCTTTTTACAAAGAAAACTATATATATATATATTTTTTTTTCACTGTGTGTTATACGTGAACAATGAATCATGGAACACTACATCAAAAACTAATGATGTAATGTATGGTGATTAACATAACATAATAAGAAAAAAGAAAAAGAAAACTATATTTTTTACTCCCCTGTTTAAAATCTTTTTATAGTTTCTTGTGCCATTTAGAAGAAATTCCTAGCCATAGCATACAAGGTACTATGTGATCTTCCACTGCTTGCTTTCTTTTCTTTCTTTCTTTCTTTTTCTTTCTTTCTTTCTTCCTTCCTTTCTTTCTTTCTCTTTTTCTTTCTTTCTTCCTTTCTTTTTTCTTTCTTCTTTCTTCTTACTTTCTTTCTTCTTTTTCTTTTTCTTCCTTCCTTCCTTCCTTTCTTTCTTTCTCTTTCTTCCTTTCTTCTTTCTTTCTTTCTTTCCTTCTTTCTTTCTTTCTTCCTTTCTTTTTTCTTTTTCTTTCTTCCTTTCTTTCTTTTTCTTTCTTTTCTTCCTTTCTTTCTTTTTTCTTCTCTATTTCCCACTAAACTCCAGCCACACTGGCCTTCTTATTTTTCTTCCCAAACTTGCAATCATTTTGTTGTCCTGTTGACTTTTCTATGCTGTTGCTACTGTCTAAAATCATCTTTACTGGCTCCTTAGAAGTCCGATATATTAAGGTCTTAGGCCTGTGCCATCTCATCAGACAGGTTTTCCCTGCTCACTCAAATTCCCCTTCTCATGACACCTTTTTTGTTTGTTTATTTCTAGGTCCTTTTCAGTAACAGATGAGATACCATTAATTGATTTCCTTATTTGTCTACAATGTAAGCTCTGGAAGGTAAATTACCACTGTCTGCTCAGTGCCTACATCAATGTCTTGAAATAGAAGGTACTCCATAAATGTTGTTGAATAAATTAATTCATAGCCACATTTATTTGTAAAGTATGTATAATTATTTTACTTTTTCCTCACAGGTGATTTATTTAACTTCCATTGCTACTACCAAACTTGCTCCTCCCAAAAACAATTAAAATTGTTATTGAAAAGGACACTGCAAATTAACAAATAAAATACAGATAATGCAATTTAAAAATGAACATGGTTTTTCAATAGACATTTTCTCCAAAGAAGATACACAAAAGATCAATAAGCACATGAAAAGACGTTCAGTTTCATCACTCATTAGAGGAATGCAAATTAAAACCACAATGAGATACCATTTCATACATAGTTGGAAGGCTATTACCAAAAAGACATATAATAACATATGTTGGCAAGGATGTTGAGAAATTGGAATCTTTGTAAATTGCTGTCATCAAAGTATGCTGTAGTCATTGTGGAAAACTATCTTTCCTCACAATGTTAAACATAGTTAATATGTGACTCAGAAATTCCACTGTTAGGTATATACCAGAGAGAAATGAAAACATGAATATTCAGAGCAGCATTTTTAATAATAGACAAAAACAAAACAAAACAAATGACTATAAAATGATGAGTGGATTAAAAAAATAAAAAAATTCAAAAATTCATACTATAGAATATTATTGAGCAGTAAAAAAGAATGAGGTACTGATGCATGTTATAATATGAATGATCTTTGAAACCATTATGTTAAGTGAAATAAGCCAGTCACAAAAGACCACATATTTTATGATACCACTTATATGACAAGTCCAGACTATGCAAACCCATAAAGACAGAAAGCAGACTAGTGGTTTCCAGGGGCAAGTGGAGGGGAAAATGAGCATGCCTGCTAACTGGCATGAAATTTCTTTTGTGATGATAAAAATCTTTTAAAATTAGATATTAGTGATTCTTACATAACTCTGTGAATATACTAAAAACTGAATTATATTTTAAAAGGGTGAATTACATATCAATAATGTCAAAAATAATAAAAAAAATTAAAAAGTAAAAGGGTATAAAATCTATTTTGTTGTTTCTTTTCAGCATAGCTAAAGCAATTTCATAATTCACATAAAACCACAAATTAAACCATAAGACTAAATAAGCTAGGATCTTGACTAAATCATATAGTGAGAAAAAAGTTCAAATAAGGAAAATATGAAAACTTTGCAAACATTCCATTTACAAAGTAAATATTTCAATGCAATCATAGCTAACCTGATTCCAAGTTCAATGATATTTCCTTTATTATGAATTTCCTTTATGAATTAACCATATGGTAGCTCCAAACGTCTGCTACAACTTCATTTGGATTCCTTGGTTCATTGGATCTAGATGAATTTTCC
Source organism: Leptonychotes weddellii (assembly GCF_054177405.1). Taxonomy (NCBI): domain Eukaryota; kingdom Metazoa; phylum Chordata; class Mammalia; order Carnivora; family Phocidae; genus Leptonychotes; species Leptonychotes weddellii. The sequence continues at coordinate 131,530,199 of NC_138370.1, forward strand.
TTACTCACCAGAAACACTTATCTTCTTGACACTTTGGCCCTTCTAGGACACTCAAAAGCAAAACAAAACAAGACAATTGTAATTCTTCTGAGGATCCTCCTACAAATTGCTCCTTCTTATCTGAGAGAATTAAGGCAATTTGTGACTTATAAGGCAGTAGTGTGTAAGCAAATGAAGATCTCACCATAAAGACAAATTCTACTCTGTAATTATAATGATAAATCGTTAACATTATACAATAGTCTTTGCTGCATGCTTATTTTGAATTTTGTTCTCCTTTATCAGAGAAATTCATTCCAAAGACAAAGACAAATCCAGACTCACTGCAACATATTTTGAAGTTTAAACAGTCTACTTATACTATTTCTCTTCAAAAGAACTCAATGAATTAGTCATTGTTATAATCTCTGTTTTAAAAATTGAGTAGCGGGCACAAAGAGGATAAATAAGTTATCCAAAGCTACACAATTACTAATGACAGAACAGAGTGTGAACTCACAGCATTCAACTGATGGCCTTATGCTGTAATATTTTCCATGTACATATAAGCAATAATTTTCCATGGGATAAATGTTAACATCCCATTCAGTGAGAATTACACACAAATACACATTGATTAGATGTGGGATATGGCCTTCTTTTTCCTGATAGGACTGGATGTTTCACTTTTGTTGGCCAAAGTGTGTTTTTTGCTTTACTGACTCCGATGTCTCTGTAAGACTAGGGAATCTAAAATCAGGCATTAGGTTTGGAGAAATTATTTCTAAATAGCATGATTTTTTGTAAGTCATTCTGCACACAGAATAACCCAGACTCTTGCTACAAGTTTCCTAAAAGTAGATCAGCACGAATATATAGGGACATGGAGTAGTACATGTTTAAAGATAAAGACAGAAATGTGTTTATCTATGAATAACCCTTTGTATAACTGCTGTAAATAATACTGGTGAAAAATGAAAAACCTGAGTATGACATTTATGAATTTTTGAGGGAGGGTTTGCAATGGGGGAAAGTAGACCATCATGCTTGATTAATTTTTTAAAATATTTTTTCAACTTTCATTTCTTGAAGGACACTAATTTTTACACTAATTGGGAATCTAATTTGCTTGTTTAAAGTATTATTATTGTATCAACTCCAGTAACTGTAACTTTCCATTCTGACAACCTTCCCTTTATGATAGCTAATAGAGAATAGAAATCTCTTTTGCCTTTTGTATAAAAGTATAACACCTTTCCAGTTAAAAATGAACCTTTCCAGTTAAAAAATATGAAAATATTTAAAAAATAATGTGTGTATAAGTAAGCAATTTATATATATATATTTTAAACTAGGCTTCACACCCAATGTAGAGCCTAACGTGGGGCTTGAACTCATGACCCTGAGATCAAGATCTGAGCTGAGATCAAGATTTGCATGCTCAATCGACTGAGCCATCCAGGCATTCCCCGGTTTATAAGATTTTATATGGGAAATGCAACAGATGTTGTAGAAACCAGAGGATTAAGTGTTAATTTGTTTCTTGGAATGGATTAATGGCTGGTATTAAGAATGCATGTAAATTAACTTATAAATCATACTCTGGAATTAGGATGACCTTAAAAATCATACTGTCAATATAATCTGAAAACTTAAAGCACAAATTTAATTTCTAAAAAGCTACCTTTAAGTGTTTCATAACAAGTTGTATTTATCATATTAAATCATAAAATATATAGTTCTTTTATATCAGATAAAAAGCTCGATTTAATACTTATGATAAAATTAAAATGGGCTAAAATTATATATTATATAAAACTTAATTTGTTTTTCAGTGTATTAGAGAAAATTTTTTTTTTTTAAGATTTTATTTATTTATTTGAGAGAGAGAGAGAATGAGGTAAAGCGAGCATGAGAGGGGGGAGGGTCAGAGGGAGAAGCAGACTCCCCCGCTGAGCAGGGAGCCCGATGCGGGATTCGATCTCAGGACTCCAGGATCATGACCTGAGCCGAAGGCAGTCGCTTAACGAACTGAGCCACCCA
>NC_138370.1:131532720-131546552 GCF_054177405.1 Leptonychotes weddellii
TTAAGTAAGCTCTACACCCGACATGGGGCTTGAACTTATGACCCCAAGATCAAGAGTCGCAGGCTCTATGAACTGAGCCAGGCATGCACCCCTGCAATTCACTTTCTTACTATCTTTCTGACTCTTAGAGAAAGACTCTTATAATCTGTGCTTAATTATTTTCAAACATTTGATTCCTTCTCCATAATAAAGGGAAATATTTTGTATGGAATATTAATACTATGATCTCAGAGTATTTTCTCCTCTTCAGAGTTTCTTGTGTATTGCTCTTTTACTAACACTTTGTGACAGGTTTTTAACTGCTAAATCAATTCCCAGATGTGGAAAGAAAACAAGGAATCTGTTGAGAGACACCTTGTCTCAATGTCAGTGTAGTGCATGCCATTAATTTGATAGGGAAGGTGTCTTGCCCTATTTTACTCTGATAAGTTTCAGAGTGTCAGTGACATACATCATAGTTTTCCATTAGGGAGACCAAAAGAAGGAAAAGCTACAGATCATAAATTTAGATTTTATTCCATAGATTGTTGAAAGTGCTTAAATGTCCTTAAAATATATAAATTATTTGTCTTACCCTTAAACTTAGACATTGTTAAGGTTTTAGTAATGAAATTAATAGGGTATTAAATTAAAACCAATAAAAATTTCAGTTGAATAGTATGAACAGTTTTCTCAATTACCAATTTTATTTGACCAGATGTGTTCAGTTAGTTTGGATTCCTTAAAGAAAAAAAAAAAATCTGAACATTATCTACAATTCTCTGCCAAGAAGGTCTTCATTGTCTCCAATAAGAAATGCCTTCATTTAAGAGAAACTGAAGTAGAATTAACAAAGGGATTTATAAACTTTTATAAGCTGAGAAAGTAGCAACAAAATCAATAATAACAACAAAAAGAATTTAGGACTATCTTAATGAAAACAATTATTTCACAATAACTAACATAGTTTCACAAAAATATGTCATTTTTAATAACAAAACATTGTATGACAAAAGTTATAAGTAGGCAGTGCATTACCTATATATACCATAACCTGTTTTAAGTATTCATTGGAATAAAAAATAATTACAAGTACATTTAATTTATTCATATCCTTACTTCAACTTCTGATTTCTTTTGCTTACATTCTTCTCATTATCAGCAAATTGGGTCTACGACTCATGTATTGAATGCTTTTTAGTTTCATTTTATCACCATAATTTTAAAATCATATTCCCACTGCCAGCTCATATAAAGATAGTTTGCAGGGAATTCAAATTCAACAAATCCATATCCAACTTTTTCTGTTTAAAAGATAAGGAATATTTTATACGTTGCCACGGCAAAACACTTACCATGTCTTCTAAGTGAGAAATCTAAAAAATATATCTCTGATTCCCTCATTTTCCATTTGGTCTTCTAAGAAAATAATTATTCTTCAATGATATTTCTTCTACCTGGTATTTACTCTCCATGTTTCAACCTTATCTCTTTTTTATCTAGATATGTATAATGTCACAAATTTGTTCATTTCTATTTTCTCCCATTTTAAATCTCTCCTCTGCAATGCTCCCCTTGTTGCTTTTGTAATATATAGATATTAAAGTATATGTTCCCTTACTTTATGTAACAGAGACGACGATACCTATCCACCAAATGGTTTTTCCTTTTCTCTTGGGCATAACTAAACACTATATTCCCCCACACTTTTGCTGAATGGTTTTATGTGAATAGTTCTGTTCAATGGAATATTAAAAGAAATGGTGTCCTCCAATCCTTGAACTAGACTCTGAAAGTTTGCATATAATCTATTTCTTCTTTCTCTGTCTTATCCATGATACTAAGAGGGAAGAAATGCAAAATCATAGAGAGATCATAATGAGGTATTCAGATCTCCTTGTCATCAATTTCAGAAGGGATGTTTGGAGTGAGAGTGGGGAGCAACTAACTGTTATTTGCACAGTGCCATGAGTGACTAATAATTTTTTTTTTGAGTTAAGTCATTAAGAATTGTGGGTTTTTCTATTATGTCAACATAGCCAAGAGTATCCTGACGAATATGGAAATAGCTATCAGGATAAGGATGCTGTTTTGACTGAAAACTAAAATACTTGACATTAACTTAGCATTTAGGCAGTGGGTACCTAGGAAACAAATCCCAGGGGCTAGAAACTTTATGATCCATGTTATATAGTGGCAAAACATTGGCTAAAACTGCCATCTACAATAATTCTGGAGACAGAGAAATGTGCTTGCTTGCCTGACAGCTCTAAGAGAAGAGTTAGAAAATAGAATTTTAAGTAGTGTGTGCTGGCTACTAATGACTGTTTTGGAAAGATGTTACAAGAGATGGATAGGCTCAGGAGTGTGATGACTAGTTAGAAGAAGTTCAGAAGTTTAATACTTTACAGGACTAGAAAAGTTTCTGTTCTGTACTGAGGGAAATAAAATTGAAGAGAGATTTTGAATAACAAAGATCCATTAAAAGCTAACAGTTGAATAAGTGACTTGCGGTAAAATTTGAATTCAACTAGGCTTTCCAGGGTACCCTGTTACCTAAGCTACACTGAAACATTTGCTTTTCCTTAACCTATCTTATAATTTCATGTCTGCATGAATCTTTCTTTTAATTGTAAAACCTCTTTAGTCTACAAAGACTTTCACCTCTTTTTCTAATCAAATAAATATTTAGTTAACCTTCAAAAGCAAATTTAAGTGTCATCTCAAATATATAAAGCCTTTTATTCTGTGTTTGATTAGCAAGTACTTGGTGTAGGGGCTGCATATTTCATATTCTCCATTGTGCCCAACTTTCCCTTCTGACCAAGAATTGTGTCAGACATTGTATTTTATAGAATGAGTTCCTTCTTGAAGTCTACACACCACACTAGTCAACTCTTGATTCAGCCTCTACTCCAAATTGAGCTTATCATAGCATCTCCTCAACAAAGGTGAAAGTCTTTCTGACAGGAATTAAACATTAGCCAAATATTCTTTTTATCACTTTTTTCATTCTTTTCTCTCATTCTATGTTTTTTTCTTAATCTTTCTTACTTTTTTTCCTGTTTCTTGATTAAAAAGAAATGAATATATACAACATTTCAGGTACTAAGCTAAATGATATAGATTTGAGTTTGAATGTAATAGGATACACCTAGATAAGAAATAGCTATGGACTATCTGAGACTGAAGTTTCTGGACTTCTCTTGTTTGGAATTGGACAAGAAATATTTAAATAGTTTAAAAAATATATTCCTAGCTCTAGTCCCTTTGTGACAAATCTACTTGGGAAATTAGGATTCCTTTTCCATTGTGGCATCATTAGTCAATGCATTGACAGTTTACTTATTATTTTTTCATGATGTATTCTAAATTTCATTGTTCTTTTTTTTTTAATTTTATTTATTTATTTGACAGAGAGAGAGACAGCGAGAGAGGGAACACAAGCAGGGGGAGTGGGAGAGGGAGAAGCAAGCTTCCCGCGGAGCAGGGAGCCCAATGTGGGGCTCGATCCCAGGACCCTGGGATCATGACCTGAGTCAAAGGCAGATGCTTAACAACTGAACCACCCATGCGCCCCTAAATTTCATTGTTCTAGGAAAGGGATTGATTCCCCTTCTGCCTTTAAAAAAGTAAATATTGTATGTTTTATGTCTCTAAAGGTTAAGTGATTTTTGTGTGTGTGTTGGAAAACATATGCAATACTATGCTGCAAAAATTGCTCAAAGTGTATAAGATTGAAGTTTTTCAAGTGGTTTTTATCTTTTGTTGTTTGTTTCAAGTTTTTATTTAAATTCTAGTTTCTGAACATATAGGGTAATACTGGTTTCAGGAGTAGAATGTAGTGATTCCTCCCTTACATATAACACCCAGTGCTCATCATAACAAGTGCCCTCCTTAATACCCATCACCCATCTAGCCCATCACCCACCCACCTCCTCCATCAATCCTCACTTAGTTAAGAGTCTCTTCCCTCTGTCGATCCCCCCTTTTTTTTTCCCTTCCCCTATGTTCATCTGTTTTGTTTCTTAAATTCCACATATGAGTAAAATCATATGGTATTTGTCTTTCTCTGACTTATTTGGCTTCACATAATACCCTCTAGTTCCATCCACATTGTTGCAAATGGCACAATTTCATTCTTTTTGATTCCTGAGTAATATTCCATTCCATATATATATATATAAAACCTCTTCTTTATCCATTCATCAGTTGATGGACACTTGGGCTCTTTCCATAATGTAGCTATTGTTGTTTTTTTTTTTTTAAGGTTTTTATTTATTTGACAGAGAGATAGAGAGCACAAGTAGGCAGAGTGGCAGTCAGAGGGAGAGAGAGAAGCAGGCTTCCCACAGAGCGGGGAGCCTGACATGGGGCTTGATCCCAAGACCCTGGGATCATGACCTGAGCTGAAGGCAGCTGCTTAACCAACTGAGCCACCCAGGTGCCCCTATAATGTAGCTATTGTTGATAATGCTGCTATAAACATTCAGATGCATGTATCCCTTCAAATCAGCATTTTTGTATCCTTTGGGTAAACACCTAGTAGTACAAATGCTGGGTCATAGGGTAGTTCTATTTTTAACTTTTTGAGGAACCTCCATACTGCTTTCCAGAGTGGCTGCACCATTTTCATTCACACCAACAGTGTTAGAAGGTTCCCCTTTTCCCACATCCTCACTACCTCTTTTGTTTCCTGTGTTAATTTTAGCCTTTCTGACAGATGTGAGGTGGTATATCATTGTAGCTTTTAAATTAGACTAATTTGAACTAATTCTAGTTTCTAAGTACCATTATCCAATAAATAGAATCATGATTCCTTAGAGAAAGTGATGATTCCAGGGCTAGAGCAGAAAAAGTCCGTTCATACGTTGAGTTTCTTTTTATGGAAAAAAAAATCAGATGCACTAAAAAAATTATAGGAATGTGTCAGAAATTCAAGTTTGCTAGCCTGAATGGGTTTACATTGACTAATAGAATAATTTGGGAATGAACATAAATAATTTGGGAATGAACATGATAGTAATGGATTATAATCCATTGAATAAAGTAAGATTCCTTGAGTCTTCCATATCAAAAATTAAAAAAAAAAGGAAAGAAGGAAAGTATCTTTCTTATAGTAAAATATTAATAAAGGTAAAAGGAGTAATTATCATTATGCAATAATCAGTAACAACGAATTATGGAAGACTGGATGTTAAAACTAAAGAATGAAACTTTGATGATGGACAAGATATTCACCTTGTCTTAAAGTATAACTTCATTCTCATTTCTTAGTTGTTACACAATTAACAATAGCTATTTATAGAGAGTGATCTGAAGGATACTACTTAAACAAATGATCAAAATTTACGTCACCAACGTGGCATAAATTGATATCATCTGCCTCTTGATATGTTGCACTAAAGAAGGAGCACTTACATAGTATCACTGTCCAGAATCCATATTCTAAACTAAATGATAAAGAGCCATCAGACACATACAAACTGAAGGACATTAAACAAATAAATGGCCTATGGTCTTCAAAATATCAAAGTTTTGAAAGACAAAAAATTACAGATGAATCAATCCAGATTAAAGCAGACAAAAGAGTAAGTGAAGAGAAAAGTTAATGTGATGTGTGGTCTTGACCCAGATAAATTCTAAGATGAAAATTTGGAAAAATTGGCAAAATATGAGTAAAATTGTAGGTTGGATAATAGTATTACAGCAATGTCAAATTTCCTGTTTTTATCATGGGATACATATTGACATATTTAAGCAAAAAGTGCCTTGATGTTTGCAAGTTATTATCAAGTGGTTCTGAAAATAATGGTAAAAATATACATATGTATCTATACTTACATATATATACACAGGTACACATGATATGGGAGAAAGAGAGAGAGCGAGATTGGGAATAACTCACAGCAAAATATTTACAAGTTAGCCTTTTTTTGTCTTTTTTTTTATTATTATGTTATGTTAATCACCATACATTACATCATTAGTTTTTGATGTAGTGTTCCGTGATTCATTGTTTGTGTATAACACCCAGTGCTCCATTCAGTACGTGCCCTTTTTAATACCCATCACCAGGCTAACCCATCCCCCACCCCCCTTCCCTCTAGAACCCTCAGTTTGTTTATCAGAGTCCATAGTCTCTCATGGTTCTTCTCCCCCTCTGATTTCCCCCCCTTCATTCTTCCCCTCCTGCTATCTTCTTCTTCTTCTTTTTTTTAATATATAATGCATATTTTGTTTCAGAGGTACAGGTCTGTGATTCAATAGTCTTACACAATTCACAGTGATCACCATAGCACATACCCTCCCCAATGTCTATCACCCAGCCACCCCATCCCTCTCCCCCCACCACTCCAGCAACCCTCAGTTTGTTTCCTGAGATTAAGAATTCCTCATATCAGTGAGATCATATGATACATGTCTTTCTCTGATTGACTTATTTCGCTCAACATAATACCCTCCAGTTCCATCCACGTTGTTGCAAATGGCAAGATTCCATTCCTTTTGATGGCTGCATAATATTCCATTGTATATATACACCACCTCTTCTTTATCCATTCATCTGTTGAAGGACATCTTGACTCTTTCCATAGTTTGGCTATTGTGGACATTGTTGCTATAAACATCGGGGTGCATGTACCCCTTTGGATCCTTACATTTGTATCTTTGGGGTAAATACCCAGTAGTGTAATTGCTGGATCATAAGGTAGCTCTATAATCTTGAAGAGTATTTGGGAGTTCTTCGTACTAACTTTGCTACTTTTCTCTAAGTTTAAATTTGTTTAAAATTATTTTAAAAGTTAAAAACTTCAATTAGGGCACCTGGGTGGCTCAGTCGTTAAGCGTCTGCCTTTGGCTCAGGTCATGATCTCAGGGTCCTGGGATCGAGCCCCACATCGGGCTCTCTGCTCCGCGGGAAGCCTGCTTCTCCCTCTCCCACTCCCCTCTTGTGTTCCCTCTCTCGCTGTGGGTCTCTCTCTGTCAAATAAATAAAATCTTTAAAACAAACAAACAAAAAACTTCAATTAATTATTTCTCTCTTTAGTTCCAAGGTGTTATAATTGTGAGACTCAATTAGTGCAGTTTGAGGATGACAGAAAAAAAGCAGGGAATTTATGAATTCAATAACAATAATAAAAACAGCAACTATAAAAGAGGAATAACACCTTAAGTAAACAATTGGTAGTATAATTTAAGATAAATACTATTGGTTGTTAAGTTACATTTATTATTGAAATGTTTTACTCATTTTTGGTGTATATGAAGATGCTTTAAGTTAGTTAAAAGTAATTTAAAAAATTATGAGGTTTCATATAGTAGCAGGAGTGGAATTCAGTGAGATAGAAGTATGGGTCTCTCAGGATTTCTAAAGCTCTTTTCCAATGTGCAGCTTGCCTAGAGGAAATCACATCACACTAAAATTTGTTAAGATGTCATTAATGAGATCTATGCACATTTCAGCCCAAATTAACTTTGACATTGGTCTACATGCCTCAAAACTCGTTCTCTGCTCCTATCATCAGAGGGAAACACTATCTCCATGCACATGAAAATGAAACAAGTTAACTGCAAATATTAAGACTGTAGGAAAAAAAGAAATATAAAAACGGTTACAACAAAGTAACAATTTCTAATATTATTTCAAGACATCCCAGATTCATACTCCAAAAAATAGATTTGATTAATTTCTTTAACAGACTCTAAAAGTAACTATAAATCAAACACTAATACTCATATTTTTAATATGCACTGGCAATTCCTAGGAATTGGAAATTAATGTTATCACAGTCTTACTAATTATAAATATATTAATTTCTCTATCATAGTTACATACATTTGTTAATTAATAATCTAATCAACACATTTAAGTGGATATTTTCTTCAGACTTGTAAACAATAATATTTACATGCTAGGTAAAATATAGATGCATTGATTGCAAGTGCTTTTAAATAATGAATAAGATTTATAATTAATGTCAAGCAGTTGTGTATTAAACATTGATTAAAATGTGAATAAAGTTCAGTTACAAAATGAACATTTTATCCTTCACTGAAATGTTATATATTATTTTTTTCCCTATGTGATTAAAATTCTATCACCACGTCTGGCATTAAATAGGTTCTATTTTTTTCTAAGTTTGACAATATGTGACAATCCATGACAGCTTCTTATCTATTGAAAACTCAGGTTACAAGACAATCAATTGTTTTTCCCTTTGTCTATGCTTGAAAACTGCATTAAGGATAATGTAGAGAAGGAGATAGCCATAATACACCACATTTGTTGTTTTAAATCTACTTTAGAAACAACACTTGTATCCTTTATAGATTTTGATTTTATTCTATTCTAGGTAAAAGTACCAAATAGCCCTTAAAATATTTTTTTCCTAAAATATTCTCTACATTCTAACCAATGTTAGAAATAAAGGCAATAAGTAAGGAAATTAATTAATCAATGAATATAATACTAAAACTCAAGCAAAAAGTAAAAAAAAAGATTATCAATTTTAGTAAAAATTGGTATTATATACAAATATCTCTCTCACTTTTGATATATGTTTTCATTTTCATGATTCAGAAATTAGTGTTCACAGAGCTATAATTGCCTACATAAAGTAATAAGCTGTGGTGAAAAATTGACAATCATCATGTTAATTAAATCAATTAAATTGGATACCTCAATATTCTCTCCTTATTCATATTAAATAGTATCTGAATTATTCCATTGGTTGTCAACATTAGTCAAGTCATTGAAGAAAACTTGATTCTGACAACCTAACTCAAAGTATCCCATCTGTAATGTGGACATACACTATTTCACTCCATGGAAACACCCTGTTCTATTTTCTGATACTGTGTTAGATACAGAACCTGATCAACATGTGCTTAAGCATTGCAAGTTAAGCTCACAATATTTTTTGTCATTTGAGTGATGGATAATGTCTAACACCAGCTGTCTTTTCAGCTGTGACCTGCCATCTAGACTGTCAAATAGCTCAATCAAAAAATCAGTATGATATGCTATTCCTTTTACTAAGAGAAATGCCTCAAGTCATAAAGTTTCACAATACCCTTTGGTGATTTACATAAAACTGTTTCCATACCACATTTTCTTCTTCTCCTATTGATGTTAGATAATGGCAGATTTATATAAGGCTCATTTTGATCATCATTAGACACTTTTCACGTTTTTCTTTTACTTACTTATTAGTAGATCCATTATATTATCCTACAGACGGCACTAAAGTATCAAAGAGCCCTAATGACTACTGAGCCTAAATTGTTTGACAGATCTGTTTAGTTTTAGTATCCAAGTCTAAGAGATATGGCAAAACAAATCAAATCATTTTGTTTTCTAATTAATTCCAACGCCTCAGACAACTCTGTAAATATAAATGTAAAAGTCTCAAAATGGGAGTAATGAGATCCTCAACTTTCTGTGTAGTTAAGATGATTATTCCATAGATACTATACTGTGTAAATAACTTACTTTTCCAGGAACTTCATAAACAGGAATATATTTCCTCTGCCACTTATTTTTTTTTTACTTCATCTTTTTTTAGGCAGTCCATCAGCACCATGAAAAATTAATGAGTGCCATGCTTTATTGATGTACATGCTAAACTTTATGAACCACGAAGTATATTTTTACTTCTGTTCCATTTACATTAATAGGGATATTGTGGGGCACCTGGGTGGTGCAGTTGGTTGAGTGTCCACCTTGTGATCTCAGGGTCATGAGATTGAGCCCCACTCCCTAGTCTGGATCTGCACTCAGCACGGAGTCTACTTGGGATTCTCTCTCTCTCTCTCCCTCTATTCCTCCACTGGTGATCTCTCTCTCTCTCAAAATGGACAAATCTTTATGTTTGTTTATTTTTTTAAAGAAGATAGTAGGAAGGGAAAAATGAAGGAGGGGAAATCAGAGGGGGAGATGAACCATGAGAGACTATGGACTCTGAGAAACAAACTGAGGGTTCTAAAGGGGAGGGGTTGGGGGGATGCGTTAGCCTGGTGATGGGTATTAAAAAGGGCACGTATTGAATGGAACACTGGGTGTTATACGCAAACAATGAATCATGGAACACTGCCTCAAAAACTAATGATGTAAGGTATGGTGATTAACATAACATAATAAAATAAAATAAAAAAATAGGGACATTGAGAGTTAGGAGATCATTACATCATGTGACAAATTGAAATAGAACCAAACATCTTGAATTAAATTATTGGATTAAATTAATAAAGGGGTCCAGTTCAAGTCAAATTTTTCTAATGTTTTTATATAAGAAACAGATTCAGAACAGTGGTTATCAAATTTTCTCGTGCTTATGGGACTCATTAAAAAATGGAAAAGAATGATTTTTTTTGGCCTCCTTACCTACAGATTTAGATTCTTTAGGTATGGTATTCACTCATTGTTTCATTTTTCTCTATTCCAGGTACTTGGAGATTTTTTACTTTTTATCCCTTTAAAGCTATGTGATGCCATGACCAGTTCTAACCAGCTTGATAAAGCAACTATTACACTTTGTGCTGAGGCATTTACTTGAACGTGCTCTTTCTCCTCTCCATTAAGTTGGGGGCTGAGGTCTCTCTTCCCATGATGACCATATTAAACATGTAAGATAGGTAAAATAACCTTTCCTTTTCACGGGAATGGGATTTGGTCATTGTATGTTACTATAGAATAACTTTCTCTGTGCTACTATCTCTGTGCTAATGCTACTAAAAGTCAGCATTTTTGAAAGTGTTATCAGTTATAAATTATACATGTGGTCCATGGATCACACTTTAAGAAATATTACTGATTTAGCCCACCCTTTTTAAATTTTTAATTTTTTTTTCCGCTATGACACATGATTGTAGTGGAAATTTGATAACTTGAAATTTGGTAACCATTGCACTTAGGTTCTGCTATAAAAGTGATAGAGAAATCTCAGTTGAGTTATCAGGTCAGATCTCTTTATTCACTTAATTCAATAAAATTCAAGATTTTCAGCTTTGCTTTAGTTTCAGTTTTTCACATGAGTTCATGCTCCCTTAATGTTTTTTGAAGACCATATTTTATTTTTTTTTCAAAGACTATTGGTTTAGGGCAATTTTAGTTTTACATCAAAATTGAGAGGAAGGTACAGAGATTTCCCAAATATTCCTTACCCCACACATGGATGACCTCCCCCAGTATCAGCGATAATGGTAAGTTTTTTTTTTGCAATGAGTAAACCTACACTGACCCATTATAATCACCCAAAGTCCATAGTTTACTTTAAGTTTCACTTTTGATGTACATTCTATGGGTTTGGACAAATGCATAATGGCATGTATCCATCATTATAATATTACAGAGAGGATTTTCACTGCCTTCAAAATCTTATGTGCTCTGCCTCTTCATCTCTCCCTACCACCTCACCCCTGGCAATCAGTGATCTTTTTATTGTCTCCATAATTTTGCCTTTTCCAGATAGCGTATAGTTGAAATCACATAGTACGTAGTCTTTTCAAATTGGCCTCTTGCACTCAGTCATATGCATTAAAAGTTTCTTTATGTGTTTTCATGGTTTGATAGCTGATCTCTTTTCATTACCAAGTAATATTCTATAGTCTGGATGTACCACAGCTTATTTATCCATTCACCTGCTGAAGAACAACTGGGATGCTTCTAACTTCGGGGAATTATAAATAAAACTACTGTAAACATCTGTGTGCAAGGTTTTGTGTGGACATACTTCTCAACTCCTTTGGGTAAACACCAAGGAGTGTGATTGCCAGATCATATGGCAAGAGTATATTTAGGTTTATGAGAAACTGCCAAACTATGGCTGTAATATTTTGCATTTCCCCCAGCAATGAATTCTTGTTGTTCCACAACATGGCCAGAATCTTGCTGTCAGTTTCTAGATTCTGGCCAGTCTAATAAGTGCGTAGTGGTACCTCATTGTTGTATTATTTTGCATTTCCCTGATAACATATGATGTGGAGTATTTTTTGTTTATTTGCTTCCTATATTTCTTCTTTAGTGAGGTGTCTGTTAAGGTCTTTTGCCCATTTTTTAATTGGGTTGCTTGATTTTTGTTATTGATTTTTAATAGTTCTTTGTATATTTCACAAACAGTCTTTTATCCAATGTGTCTTTTGCAAATATTTTCTCCCAGTCAGTGGCTTGTCTTTTCATTCTCTTGATACTATCTTAGGCAGAGCAAAAGTTTTTAATTTTAATAAAGTCCAACTTATCAATTATTTCTTTCATGGGTTGTATCTTTGGCATTGTATCCAAAAAGGTATCACCAGTTTCTTAACTTTTTAGTGTTCCTATCAATATAAGTAGAATTGAGGTTAAAATATATCCCTTTCTTAGTACGTGCAGTCATTAATTCATGCACTGACTTTGCTCATTCAATCAACATTCAACATGCTTTTTAGAGAACTGTGGGATAAGTATTATCTATGAGGAAAGAATAGTAGATAGAAAAATTCACATGTAAAAATTTGCTTGGTATAGGCTTTAGATTTAGAAGTGAATTAAAGGCCTTTCTCAAATTTGTTCTAAAATACTTTACCAGTTAAGATCTAATGCTCTAGGGTAATTAGATATTTTTGCACTTTATTTAATGTATGAAACCAGTGATTTAGTGGAATGGCCTGAAATAACATGTCTTTTTTTCTTTTTAATTGTTCTCATTTCATTCTTACTGAATGACATGTTAGTGGCTTGAAGGAGAAAATTTAATTCCCTCAGTCTTCTCTATTTCCACTAGCAAATTTGCTCTTTTACAGTTGGAAAAATATTGACCAGATTTATTATAATTATTCTGGAGAAAATGACATTTTTAAGAGTCTTAAAGAAAAGTAGCAAAGGTTATCTGGAATTAAATATCGGTCTTAATTTGTAGAGTTTTTTTTTTTTTTTTTAAGATTTCATTTATTTATTTGACAGACAGAGACATAGCGAGAGAGGGATCAGGAGAGGGAGAAGCAGGCTTCCCGCTGAACAGGGAGCCCGATGCGGGGCTCGATCCCAGGACACTGGGATCATGACCTGAGCCGAAGGCAGACGCTTAACGATTAAGCCACCCAGGCGCCCTTAATTTGTAGAGCTTTTAAAATAGACTGGGACGAGCCGGATATGATTTCTCTCTGAATATATGTAAAGGAATTCCACATGCTATATAGCATTTGCTGCCTCCGATCATTTGCTTTTCAACATCTGATAAAAGATTACCAGGGAGAAAGGACACCTTTGATGAACAGTTTTTCTATATTAGTCCACCTGGTTCTCTTAGTTTTTATCTTTCAGTCACATCAAATCTCCATAAAGCCAAATGCTTGAATCATATTATATAGTTTCTGAAGTATAAGACTTAACCAAACTCCTTTATAGTATATAGCCATCATTTTAATAAATAATGAGTACATGCAATTTCTCAGTTTCTTTTTCCTGTACCTCACTAGCAAAAGAATATAAATAACACTATGAGATGCTTTTCTGCTTTCCCAGAATAACTGACTACTTCAGTGATTACCATCAAGGCAGCTAAGCTGATACTGCCCTACATTTATCTTAAGGTTCTGCTAAAGCTTCATTTTATTCCCCAAGGGACATCCACTTTTGTAATACAAAAATGAAGGTTTATTTTATACTAAAAATTCTGTAGGGAAGTAAGGAGATACATTCCTTCATTTGGCAAATATTTACTGAATTTTCTTCAGGTATTTGGATATAAGAGTAAACAAAACAGGCTCTATGCTCTCATGAAGAAGACAGACATTTTTATGGGGAAGAAAGACAGTAACAATAAATAAACTAAACAAATAAATATTATATAGCATATTATATAGCATTTTATGAA
>NC_138370.1:131546652-131596422 GCF_054177405.1 Leptonychotes weddellii
GCTATGCTCCACTATGTCACAATGCACACCTCATTCACTTCATTTCATCCCATCACAGAGCATTTTATCTTTTCATGTCATCACAAGAAGAAGTGTAAGTATAGAACAATAAGATATTTTGAGAGAGAGAGAGACCACATTCATATAACTTTTACTATAATATATTGGTATAATCATTTTATTTTATTATTAGTTATTATTGTTAATCTCTGTGATATTGTGATTTACAAGGAACATATATTTGGTCATTCAGATGACCTTTGTCTACCATTTCTGTCTCAAAGGTTCCAAAACCTGTGGAATTTCCTAAGTGTGAAGGGCAATAAAGGTGTTTTGTTATGTCAATGAAGGTTACCCTGACCTCTGGGAAGGGGCTGAATGTTGACGCAGCCAGTGGCCAATGATTTTGTCAATCATGACCATACAGTGAAGCCTATGTAAAAGCACAATAGGACAGAATTCAGAGTTTCCAGGTTGGTGACCACATCAACTTTGGAGACTGGGGAGAATTGGGGAGAGTGGCATTCCACTCTCTCCCCAGTCTCTCCAATCGAAACTCTGTGCCCTTTCCCAAGAGTTTGCTGTCTGTAGTAGCTCTTTATCTGGCTATTGATTTGCATCCTTTATTATATCTCTTAAGAAACTGGTAAATAAACATCAAGTGTTTCCCTGAGTTCTGTGAGCCACTCTAACAAATTAAAACCACCCGAGGAGGAGGCCTTGGAAACCTACAATCTGTATCTGGTTGGTCAGAAGCACAAGTAATAGCTTGGGACATTGGACAGGTATCTGAAGTAGAAATAGAGGGGCAGTCTTGTAGGACTGAACCCTTAACCTATGGAATTTCATGCTATCTCCAATAGATAGTGTCAGAATGGAGTTGAATTCTCAGACACTGTGCTGGTGTCCAAGAATTACTTGGTGTTTATGGGGGACCCCCATGTTGGAATTGGGTCCAGGAACCCTAAAAGAATCTCTTACTGTGGCTAATTTACAAATTAAACTTTATCATAAGTATGTATATACAGGGAAAAAAAACCCAGTATATTTAGGGCTCAGTACTAGTCATGGTTTTAGGCATCTACTGGGGGTCTCAGAATTCATCCCCAACAGATAAGGGAGATTATTGTGTTACAGTTTAGGACCTGTTAAATATCTCAAATTTCATTCAGTCTAAGAGGGAAAACTATTTGAAATTTTAGTATGAGAAGTGAAGTAAGGATGCAAAACAAAACAATAATAAAATTCCTTAAGATAGCTCTCATCTTTTCATTGTATATATTCTAATTATATTATATTAATATATATTAATTATATATTATATATAAAATAATCTATTATATATATATATATAAAATTCTCATTGTGCTCTATTTTTTTCCAGATCTTACTCCATTGAACCTCTACAAATCCTCTCTACTATCTAAAAAATCCAGAAAATTCCACGCTGTTTTTACCTAATATTTCCCATTAGCACAATGAAAGATTAGAACTAGGGTCATAAAAATTATTTGGGTCTTCAAGATTAACTTTTGTTTCCCTAAACCTCCTTCCTACTTCCAAGTATTGTGTCACATTATTTACTTTCCAAAACTGAAATGAAAATCAAAACAAACAAATCAGTTAAAACTGGTATGTTCCAGGGGCACCTGGGTGGCTCAGTCGTTAAGCCTCTGCCTTTGGCTCAGGTCATGATCCCAGGGTCCTGGGACCAAGCCCCGCATCGGGTTCCCTGCTCAGCCGGGAGCCTGCTTCTCCCTCTCCCACTCCCCCTGCTTGTGTTCCCTCTCTAGCTGTGTCTGTCAAATAAATAAATAAAATCCTTAAAAAACAAACAAACAAAAAACTGGTATGTTTCTGTGAGGGGGGAGCATTTTGTGGTTCACAGAATAAGATTCTTTTTATATTCTTATGCTCCTCTCTGCTTCACTTTCTTTTTTTTTTTTTAATATTTTATTTATTTATTTATTTGAGTGAGAGAGCACAAGCAGGGGTAGCAGCAGAGGGAGAGGAAGAAGCAGGCTCCCCGCTGAGCAGGGAGCCCAATGTGGGGCTGGATTCCAGGACCCTGAGATCATGACCTGAGCGGAAGGCGAAGCTCAACTGGCTGAGCCACCCAGGCGCCCCAAGACACCAGATCTTATTTAAATCTTATGTTTTAGCAGCCCTTCTCTGACACTGGGTGAAGGTGGGTGCCCCTTATTACTGACAGGTGGGGATGGAAGTCTAAGTTCTACTCTTGGTCTCCTGGCCTCCACTAGTCCTCAGACAGCACCCCACAGGGAGGGGGAGGGGCGCCTCTTCACTATAGACTTTGTCGGAGGAGTTGGGGGGCTAGTCTAGTCTCCTCACCTTCTACCCCACTTTCTTAGAAAATTTCCTAACGTTCTTATAGTTTAATGTCTTTATGGGGCTTATGTGTTTTTATTCTTAGCCATTTGATGACTTTGGGGGAAGTAAATTAAATGATTACTAGCTAGTAGTTCTTAACATTTTAGTTTTGTGACTGACAGAAATATTGAATGGTCAAAGTTTTAATTAAGGTTTATTGATTCCATTGATCTTAATCTACACCAGACACAGATAGAATTGACCTCTGAATGCATTCCACCACTTCTGTGTCGTATTTTCTACGTCTAAATTACATAGTAGAAGTGAATGGATGTATATTTCTGTTTATCTTCTAAAATATCATCACCTGTCAAAATATTTGTTTAATAATAAAATGTTAGAATAACACTCTGAAATTTTGAGAGACAGGGTTTCATGAATAAATAGCAGCTAGTGTATTTACCTTGTCTGGAAGAGAAGTAACAGAAGCGCTTTGTGTCAATCAATATGAAAATGTAATTTAATCCAATGAGATAAAAATCAATTTTCCCTTTTCAAAGTTTCAAAGTAGTTAAATATCACCTGTTCTGCTTAATTAGTTTTTGATATTTGTACAAACTCACCTTTAAACTTCATAACAATACAACTTTTGTTTGAGGTTCAGATTTCTTTTCTCTCTCCTAATTGCATTCTGTTTTAGCTGGTTAGAGAAAGGAAGGGAAAGCCCTTTTTTGGAGAGAAAGCATGTTGTTTTCATGATGGTGCATAGGACTTTCAGGCTCCAATGATCAGAACAGCCTTCTGCTGCATTCTCAACTGCTGTAGTTAGTAAATGAAGATTTGCCTGCAAACCACAATTTACCACAAACCCTCCATGCATTTTGAAAGAGAATATTTGAAAGTTATATTATTGCTGGTGTTTATGAAAGCAGAAAGGAAGAGGAACTTCTACAACCAACAGTTTGCCATATTTGAGTAATTTAAGAATTTTTAAGATCTGATCTGAAATGTCAGACCAAATGCCTTATATAGAATTAATTAAGTAAAGTTGGGAAAGGAGACATAGGTTTGAATGGACGTATCCAAATGTACCACATTGTATGATCTGGTACTTCTAGGGCAAAATCAACTCCAGTTTAGGAAGAATAAAGCTAGGGCTCATTATTATTGCCAAAGTAAGTCTGTATGTCTCAGGAGAGAAATAGCATCTGTGGATATGGAGAAGTACAACCCAGACTCCCCTTCAAGGAAGAAAGTATTGTCTAAGCTCCCCACAACCTTCAGCTATCAGAACTGTCAGGATGGTCTCAACTGCAGAGGGCACCCTTGTTCAAGGTTATGTCCTTTCTGGAGTGACCCGTAGTAGTGATTAACAGAAGTTGGGGGGACATAGAGTGAGGGGATGGAGGGTGTAAGGGCTTCATTATTTCCTGTTCAATTCAGGATAGCTTAGATGGGACATTTCAACTCCAGAGTTCTTGAGAAGTTGGCTGAGTTTGTTGCACCTGCCCTATCTTGCTTTGCCTGTTTTTTTTTTTTTTTTTCTTTTTCCATAGGTGTTGACAGCAAGGGTTTTGTTTCTAAGAAACATCCTGACACTAAACTCTGACTCACATTTGACTTCCCTCAGAATATGACCTTTGAGAGCACTGTTGTCATGGACCACAGAATATCATTGATTCCTAAGATATATGTGTATCAATTATAGTGATTTTTTGTGTTGTCAGCAAAATGTTTTATTGGTCATAGAATATAGTAAAACGAAGTGACAATAATAGGCAGATTCCTGAAGTTTTATTTGCTAGCATGTACTGTCATTTCTCTGGGACTATACATTTTTTTTTTTTTGCCTTTAAATTAGTAAAACCTATTTTAGAGAGATGTAGTTAGGATTACAGAAAGAGTAAAACTGGATGGACACTAATTAAATAAATAGAGAGAGAAACAAACAAAAGAATATTTGTTAAAAAAAAGGACTCTTGTGTTAGTCTGATTTTCTTCAAGGAATACCTGGCACCTTGATGATAATGGACTGTTAAAAATATGTTAGCCTCAGTTACGTCTTCCACAAAATGGGGATGAGAGGAAACCAAAAATATCAATGTTTTGTGGAAATGAGTTAACTGAATAACGTATATAAAATTTTTATATGATATTTGGCTCATAGTAAACCCCCAAGATATAGTATGTATTTTTTAAATAAAAAAAGAAGGGAATGTGAAATATAAGCCTTATTAATATTAATCCCACATGCTTAAAAATGCGGAGTTTGTGACATATAAAAACCATGCTGATCAATTATTAGATAGTAATATTAGCCCTGTTCTAAGAAGGGGTGGGGGGAGGGCCCTGTAAGTCTTTCATCCAAAAGAAGTTTAAGGAATTATGATTGGGGCCTTTCTTTTTCAAGACTAAAAATATGCATGTTGGAGAGGAATTCACATCATTCTACATGCTAATGTAAGCACCATTTGTTACTATTGTCCCTTCCAAATTACCATCAAAGTGACTTAATTAAATATACAAAATTTGGGAGAGAAATCTGTAGGTAGACCAGAAACCAGAAAGGGTGTTCTGCTTGTTACTCTCCATTTGGCCTGTACTCCCATTCTCTGACGTTTTTTGTCTTGCTCTGCACATAAAAGGCTATATCCCCTTGTATATATGAATGGAATATTACTCAGCCATCAGAAAAGATGAATACCTACCATTTACTTTGACATGGATAGAATTGGAGGGGATTATGCTAAGTGAAATAAGTCAATCAGAGAAAGACAATTACCATATGGTTTCACTCATATGTGGAGTATAAGAAAGAGCAAGGAGGATCATAGGGACAGGGAGGGAAAACTGAATGGGAAGAAATCAGAGAGGGAGACAAACTATGAGAGACTCTTGACTCTGGGAAACAAACTGAGGGTTGTGGAAAAGGAGGTAGGTGCAAGGATGGGATAACTGGGTGATGGGTATTAAGGAGGGCACATGACGTGATGAGCATTGGGTGTTATACTCAACTAATGAATCATTGAACATTACATCAAAAACTAATGATGTATTTATTATATGTTGGCTAGTTGGATTTAAATTAAAAAAAAAAAAAAAAGGGCTATATTCCAAAGACAGCATGACAAGGATTTCCTGACCAGCTGGCTTCCTGGAAGTTCAGGCAGTGGGTAGGTACTTACAGGTTATAGGAGACAGAGAGGAGAGACATTCTTTAAAACATATTTTGCTTGTTTTTGATTTTTTTTCTCTCTTCCTAGTTCTGTATAGCATCTCTAACAATAGCTGTGTCATTCCCAGACTTCAGCCCTTGCCCCATGGCCCCTGTTCTCAATGATCTCCAGTGACCCTAATTCTTTCCTGGGTCCATTTAGTCTGGGGATAGTTTGGGTTTTCTGCTGCTGATGATTATTGGTTACCTCACAATCTTTGCTTACTTCTTTAAGCCTGCCTCTACATATGAGAGGGATCCTTCTCTTGCAATCCTTTTGTTTGCACCGTCTGGGGTGAATTCTGGTTCAGATCAAACCATCCCCTGTTTATTTATGTATGAATATTTGTTGACATTTTGGGATTGTACTGTAGGACTTCAGATATGGTAATTAGACTAATGTTGTTTTTTTTCTCTCATCCTTTGAACATACTTATACATAACACTCAATAATTAACTACATACTAATAGATATACTCTCTCATTACATGTTAGTGTAATATCTTCTTTATATAAGAATAATATAAAAAAGATACATTATGGGTATTTAGCTCTCTACTGTATGTCTATAGTCTTTGATTCTCTCAAACTGAATCTCATCTCTAAGAAAACTATTTTTAAGTTTCATTCAAGTTAAAAAAATTTATACAATAAATTGATTTCCAAAAATAATAAATATTGCACCGCTCAAAGCTAAAATAACAGAATTTACACCTATTTTCAAAGTGTTCTTTTATTTGACTGAGAAATCTTGACTCGTAGTTTAAGTATTTTGGATATGAACAAAATTGAATAGTTATCATAATCTATACTTTTTATTAAAGAATTCTAATCTGCTTTGATTATTCAAATCTAAACAAATTGTAAAATTGGGTCTCCACACTTCTAAAGTGATAAAAGAGTGATTAATGACTTGTTCATCATTCTTTTAGAAAATTTTTTTATAACATTGCTAAGTAAAGATTCAAGAGAAAAATTACAATGGTGACTCATGCTGGAAAACAAAGACATTAGAAGCTAAAATATGTATTTTATTATAGCATTTAAAATTAAAACTACACCAAGGAAAACTACTTGCAGAGTCTCACATTCTTAGTGGATTCAATATTGTTTTCCAGCTTAAGCTCATTATTGGAAAGTCAGTGATAAATATTCACCAAATTAGATATTTACTGACTAGGAATCATGTAGTACCTCATTCACAATAAATAGAAACCTAAGAATGTTTATTTCTTTATCATATTTTCTGTTTAAATACCAATATTTTAAACAATGGGAAAATTTGCAAACATGAATGAGTACAATTTCTAGACAGTTTTCATATCAGAGAACACATATAATAACAAAATAATGTCACGAATTCATAGCATTTACTGTAAAATAATGCTGAATTGTTCTTGTAAATAAACAATATTCATATAAGCAATAATTATGTTTTAATTGGGTCTCTATGAGAAATATGTATTCATTTAATTATAATAATAACTAATTAAGTCAATGTCACTGAAATATAGAAGTCATTATATTGAAATATAAAGTAACTAAGAAAATTTGATCAGATTTCACATCTGATGAATACAGAACTACACATTTCATGTTGTGTAAACTTCTGCTTAGTGAGAATGACAAACCTGGAGTGATTGCTTACTAACAATTTTCTTCAAATATATATATATATATATATTTAAATCTCTTATATCACAAGTATTTGCTAGATAATTTATCTGTATAAATTCATGAATTCTATGAAAGCCTCATGAGAATCTCTGTAACTAATTATGACCAATCATGAAAGACTGCCTGGCCTTTCAGTTTCATAAAGATTAGAGGCAACAGTTTGAGTTTGTCTCTAATAGAGGTCAGGAGAGGACATCTTTACCTTGACGGAGCAAGAGATCAGAGCAGTGAGCTGAGGGTGAGTGTTGACAGTTATCTTGGGATAGCAGAGGCTAGAGAAGAGGTGAAATGGCAAAAATAGAAGCAATTGAGGCCAGCGATTACCCCAGTCAGAAACCAGATTTGCTTTCTGAGATCGTCTTAGGCTGTCTTTGGGGATTCCCAGTTACACATTAGAGAATTCTCAGTGGGGCTTAATATTGAAGCTCAGATATCATTTGATTTTAAGTTTATCCACACAATGATGAGAAATTTGGATATTTTCAATATTGACATATTTTTATTTATTTATTTGACACACAGAGAGAGACAGCAAGAGAGGGAATGCAAGCAGGGGGAGTGGGAGAGGGAGAAGCAGGCTTCCTGCTGAGCAGGGAGCCCCATGCGGGACTCGATCCCAGGACCCTGGGATCATGACCTGAGCCGAAGGCAGACGCTTAACGATTGAGCCACCCAGGCGCCCTCAATATTGACATATTTAATTAAATATCATTATTATCTCATTTCCTAGAACACAAAAATTACAATATGGGTTTTTGTATCTTTTTTGATAAAGTAAAAAATTTTTGCAAAGTACTGTAGAGAAATTTTATGAACGTCAATCTTTATGGAACTTTTTAAGACATGTAGAGTTACAAGAAATAGGCTTCTACTTAAAAAAAAAAAACAAAAAAGAAATGGGCTCCTATTTCACTAATAACTTTCTATGATGTATATCAAGTATTTCACATAAAGGAAGTACTCAGTTAATAATAGATATTTCCTTCATGGAATAGAAACACTCCTCTCACTTTAAACTGATATGATATTCACTTCATCAGTTGAAAATAAAAATAACTTGGGGTGCCTGGGTGGCTCAGCTGTCAAGCGTCTGCCTTCGGCTCAGGTCATGATCCCAGGTTCCTGGGATGGAGCCCCGCATTGGGCTCCCTGCGCAGTGGGAAGCCTGCTTCTCCCTCTCCCACTCCCCCTGCTTTTTCCCTCTCTTGCTGGGTCTCTGTCAAATAAATACATAAAATCTTTTTTAAAAAAAAGAAAGAAAATAAAAATAACTACAAAATATACAGGAAATGTTATGTTCTATTTCTGAAAAATAATAGGTAATTAGCTATGACATATATGACTCAGACAAAATTATGAATTTAAGAAGACATACAGTTTTAGAATTTTTTACAGATCATTTAAAATATGCATAATAATCCTTCTGCTACCTTATGCATAGCTTCTCAGTTGCTTTTTAATTTAAATTTGGTCTTTGTACCAGAAAAAGAAAAAGATAGTTTTCTTTACCTCTCTCTCCAATCAATGAAAACTACGATTTCCTTTCTTTTCATGCTTATCTAAACAAAATATAAATCATCTTTATCTAATAAATATTAGTAAAATTCTAATCAGTGATAATTTCAGTTAAAAAAAACTATCATCTTTACATACTGCTTAAAGTAACTGCAACAAAATGTGTTACTGTAAACATTTCTTATTGGAAACAAAATAGAAATTTATTATCACTAATAAAGTAGATGATTTGGGGATTAAATTCGGGTCTGAGAAGTAGAATCAGAGATTTTATTGGCTCTGGTGGCTTGTCATGTCTCACTTTCTCGCTATGCTGATCTGCATTTCCCACTAACTCTAGTAAATCCTACTAACATTTGTCTTTATATTCAATAATATTTCTGCCTGAATGTTTCCATTGTCTTTGTGCAAGATGTGGAGGGCTGAGATGGAGCGGCAGCTATGTTTTAGTATACACACGGGGTCACCAAATCGACTGGCTCATCTCCTTAGCTTGAGGCTGCAGATAGGACCGCAGTTGGTCTACCATCCTTGAATCCTCCTTCAGCTTTTTCAAATTTTGGGCCAGTTATTTAGCTCCATGGAGAAGGTACCAGGTTCTCCTGCAGGAAGCTCATACCCATAATATCAGAGGTGGCAAAAACTGGCATGCCTTTCAGTCCGTCCTGATGGGGTCCTGCTTGACTTAGTTCTCCCACATTATACATATGCATCCTCTGTCCTAACTAACTTGCTTTGGAGACTCCAGGCTCCAGCATCAGACACGGACACAGAAACCTTACAGAGAATGCCCGAGCAGCTCCCACAATTGTGTAGTATCAAAGCCCTTGACAAATTCTATGTTATATCCATAAATATCTTCTAATGGTTTAGCTCTTCTTATTGAACCCTGACATACTAGCTCTTAATATAAGCCTCTAAAATGTTTATATGCTTTAAAGGTTCAGTGATAAAACATTTATTATCTCTGGAGAATTTCAAATTAAATTGTTTGAAATGGTTTAATTTCAATTAAATATATTAAAATACATTTACTTGACAATGCATTAAAATGTATAGCTGAATTAACGATAAAATCCACTGTAAGTCTTAATGTCATTTGTAAAGCTGCATGAAAATAGCTTTCCCTTTAAGTTACCTTGCTTCCGGGCCTATTCACAATGTGCAATTTTAACATGAAATGTGTAATTTGCTTTTGCATTATGCAGAGATAAGCTCAGAATTATATTTTCTTAATTATAAAAGGTCTTTTAAAGTTCTTTGAATTAGAAGTACGTTTTCTTCATTGAGAGCTTTGAGAGCATAATAAGTGGACTGAGCTAAAGCTCAGAAGAGACATAGATTTGTTTTAAAGGAATATATATCGGACAAATTAGCCCAAAAGGTATAGTCACCCATAGAAATAACTTTGGTAAATTTTTATTTTGATTTCCTCATAAAATATTAAATCTACAGAAATTTCAAGCAGTTGTCAAAGGAAACATAAAGCAAATCAGATAGCTCTTTTTCACCCCTTGTAAAGACTGTAGTTTATCTATAAGAATAGGTGGATCTGAAAATCCAGCAGCCTGGTAGGGAAACCATATAGAACAAAATAATTATAGAAACAATTTTCATAAACTAAAGGCTCATTTATCTTTTTATTCTAGTTGAAAACTTCAGATTTCAGATGATAATTACAAATGTGGGAGGAAAATGTTCTTGTTAGGTTATGATAGTGGGGATTTCAGAGAAGTGAAATAATTTTGCCTGTGTTCAGTATTTGTATTAAATCACAGACTAACAATGCAATTGTACTCTAAAATCAGAAGAAAAATTGGGACAGAATTCAATAATATCAATATAAACAGTATCTATTACCTGTATCTATTACCTGAATGTCTCTCTTTGATATATATGGTCAGACCTAGCTTCAGTTTTCCTTCAGTGTGGTTAGCTGTGAACTCTACCCATTTACCTGGCCCTCAGACAACTTGTTATATTATTCATCCCTTATGAAAAAGTATAAAGAATATTCCATTAGTCACATTCTTTCATTTATTCATTATTTCAACTCTCTTCTTTCCCTTGGGCCAAAGACTGAGGACACAGACACAGGTTTCTGTGATGAATTAAAAAAGATCAAAATTCCCCAAAAACATACATTACTAACCATGCTTTTGTTAACAAATTCTTGTCCTTAGCAAATTGTCAGTAAAAAAGACTTTTCAACTTGTCAAAGGATTTTCAGACACTGAAGGTGTTCTACTCAGAACCTCTGAAGCTGTAGTACATAGAGGAACTCTAGGCACAAAACTGTCACTGTGTACTGGAATTTTGTGGAAAGAATATACATGTGAGTAATAGCTTTGAAAAATAAAGAAAAAGAGATAAAGGGAAGAAATGAGATTATTGCAAAGAGAATATTTTGATATAAAATATAAACTACATTAAAAACTAATGATGTACTGTATGGTGACTAGCATAACAATAAAAAAAATAAAATAAAATAAAATAAACTTAAATACTTATTTAAATGCAATACACAGCAGGAAAAGCCTGCTAAAGGTTTGAGTATCATGGAGAAGGAATCTCTTTTAAGAAACTCATTCATCTTTCGTTTGGGGCAATTTTTACTGCCTGAAAATGATAAGAAGGCCTAACACACTGCCAAAGCCTACTTTAACGTCAAATTGTTCCATTTTATATGATTTTTCATCACTAGATGACAACTTTGTCATGGTAGAGCAACTGAGACTTATCTTCTGGCACATCCAAAGTGTATTATTAGGGCTTAATAATTTTATTATTTTATCAACCTCATTTTGTTCTGGACTATAGTTTATTTCTATCCCAGTCTGTGTCCAGTGAGTGACAAAATTACTCCTAGAAATGTGTATTATCTCAAGAAGTCTTTCAAAATTCAGTCAAATATTATTGAATATAAAGACAAATGTTAGTAGGATTTAATGTAGCCAGAGTTTTGGCAGGTTTGTTTTAGTACTCACGTGTAACAGCAAGAGTGACATTTCTATATAGATGTAGATTTGCTTCAGTGAATCCTAACAACCACCTCTTTAGTCCCCATATGCTGTTTTAAGATTAATTACAATAAATACCACCACTAAAAGATCTTATCCACAGATGCACCTGAAAGCATGTCCTCATTTAATGTGGTGCTATTCATTTTTCTGTTTTATGTGTCTTCCTAAATAAACTCTTTGAGAAAAGATATGAATCTCCAGGTGATCCCCATTTCTGTCTTAAGAGACAGGGCATAATTGCTTTTCACGTTTCCCTTCTATCACCTCTTATTTTAGCATTTAATCCTTCACTCATTAAAATAACTGCTTGAAAATGACATTTCTTGTTGGAAAGTTGTAGATATGCTAAGTGGAGTGTGACAAATGAATTCTGTAATTTGGAAACCTACTAGCTATCAGGTAGTAAGCAATGACTCTTGCCAGTTTTATTGACTATTAAAGACACATGATACAGCACATGATGCTATAGATACTCTATTTCCAAGTTAAAGCTTGATGTGCTAAATTCTACATTGGGCCTTTTAATACTATCATTCTGGAGCCAAGTTTACATCGGTAGATAAAGTTGTTTTCCACGTCCCCCCCCCCGAAAGAGCACATTTTCTATAACTAAATTATACATATCAGTACCAACTCTGGGTGTTTTAGAAATGCCGATCTTGGTAGAATTTTTTTTAAATTAGAGAACATAAGCATAAATATGTGTTAAAGTTTATTTTTGCAAATTGGTAAGATTTTATTTTTATTTATTCTGTAAGCAATGATGTACTACTCTCCCTCCAAGTTACCTGATGATTTTCTCTTTAAAGCAGTTCTCATATTGCAATACAGCTCTTTTTTTTTTTTTTTTAGATTCTATTTATTTGACAGAGCAAGACACAGCGAGAGAAGGTACACAAGCAGGGGGAGGGGGAGAGGGAGAAGCACACTTCCCGCTGAGCAGAGAGCCTGATGCGGGGCTCCATCCCAGGACCCTGGGATCATGCCCTTAGCGGAAGGCAGACACTTAAGGACTGAGCCACCCAGGCACCCCATGCCATACAGCTCTTTACATGGAGTTATGTGAAGCCTAATAGCAAGTCTTAATGAACGCAATGACTTGAGGGTACATGGTGTATTATAGAAAGGTCTTGGAGTTGGGACTATAGGACTTTGTTGTTTACTAATTTTGTGTCCATTCCTCTGAAAGTCTCAAGTTTCTCACAAGTAAATTGTATGGTTGTGGTGAAGGTCACATTACATAAAGTACATCACTTATATTTTTATTGTTGTTGTTTTGTTGTTGCTGTTTTAGAGAGAGAGAGAGTTGGAGGGAAGGGCAGAGTGAAAGGGGGAGAGAGAATCTTAATCAGGCTCCATGCACAGCACACAGCCCAAGGTGGGGCTCGATCCCACAACCCTGATATCATGACCTGAAGTGAAATCAACAGTCAGAGGCTTAACCCACTGACCCAGCCAGGTGTCCCCAAATATATCGTATATTTTAAATGGTGGCTGACAAATAATAGGCCCTTAATAAATATAAATCACTCTCCACAAGTACTTATATATCCAGATACCTTAACCATGATTTTAAATGTTTCATGAAAGAAATACCTATTTTTAATTCAAATCTCTTCCTCTTATAATCATTCCAAGAGATGTGCTTGCTCACAAGATTTAAACAAAATTATAAGGTGGTGATTTAAATACAATAAAATCTAATATTATTTTTAAAGAACTATTGGTAAATGTTTGATTCTTTTATAGAAGAGAATACTAGCATCAGTGTGAAATTTATTTATTTATTTTTTAAGATTTTTATTTGACAGAGAGAGACACAGCGAGAGAAGGAACATAAGCAGGGGGAGTGGGAGAGGGAGTGGGCGAGGGAGAAGCAGGTTTTCCACAGAGCAGGGAGCCCAAGGCGGGGCTCAATCCCACGGTACTGGGATCCTGACCTGAGCCGAAGGCAGTTGCTTAACCAACTGAGCCACCTAGGCATCACATGGCTCCTCGAAAAGAAATATATTTCCAACAAGACTTCCTTTGTTTAGGGGCGCCTGGGTGGCTCAGTCATTAAGAGTCTGCCTTCAGCTCAGGTCATGATCCCAGGGTCCTTGGATCGAGCCCCCCCATCTGGCTCCCTGCTCCACGGGAAACCTGCTTCTCTCTCCCCCACTCCCTCTCCCACTCCCCCTGCTTATGTTCCCTCTCTCGCTGTGTCTCTCTCTGGCAAATAAATAAATAAAATCTTAAAAAAAAAAAAAAAGACTTTCTTTGTTTAGTAGAAGAAATAGATAAAGCTCATAATGACTTATTAATTATAATTAATATACTTACTTTCATGTCATTTTGACAATTATTTCCAGCTGAATTCCAAAGACACTTACTTTTTCCTTTTAGGCATGCAACCAATTCTTTTAAATCAACTCAAGTAAGATGATGCAAAAAAAGAACTTCTAAAAAGCCTATTTATGAAATATAATATAGATAAAATACTCTGTAGCCACTCTGAGAGAGTTCCAACCCTTGGTTTGGAAATTGTTTTCAAATTTTAAATTTTTTAAATTTCCATAATAATGTCTGTTGAAGCACTACCAAATTTCTAAGGTCTTTACATGTGTCAGGTGTCATATACACCCAACTGCATCCTAGAAATATAACAGTTGATGATAAACTGTAACAAAAATTTTCCATGGAGTCAGAGAATTGTGAAGTATTATACACAGATATGAGTCAGGCTAACACGTTTCAAATAAATTATCTCAGAAAGAATATGTAACTATATATTCACTATCACCCCATATTATTTTAACTTTATTGGTAAAAAGAACTTAAAACTTTTATTTTGTTCAAAAGCTTACTACACTAAACTAAAATACTGAGATTAAAATAAAATAAAAAAAGTTTGTATTTATAAACATTTTATGTTTGTGTGTTTATAAGCACAAACGATGAAATTGGCTGCAAAAGAAGCATCCCTAACTTTTGTTTTGTTTTGTTTTTAAGATTTTATTCATTATTTGAAAGAGAGAGAGAGAGCATAAGCAGGGGAGAGGAGCAGGAGTGAGGAGGAGGGGCAAGGGTGGGGGAACCTGGCAAGGGAGAGGGAGAAGCAGACTCCCTGCTGAGCAGACAACTGGATGTGGGTCTCCATCCCAGGACTCTGGGATCATAACCTGAGCTGAAGGCAGATGCTTAACCAACTGAGCCACCCAGCTGCCCCCTTAACTTTTTAAATTTTTTTAAATGATTATTTATTTGACAGAGAGAAACACAGCAAGAGAGGAAACACAGAAGGGGGAGTGGGAGAGGGAGAAGCAGGCTTCCCGCTGAGCAAGGAGCCTGATGTAGGGCTCCATCCCAGGGTCCTGGGATCATGAGCTGAGCCGAAGGCAGATGATAAATGACTGAGCCACCCAGGTGCCCCTTAACTTTTAATTTTAAAGGGTCATTTATGTGGGAATGATATCCCTTGTCTACTCTCCATATTTTAATATTTTTTATATTCTTACTAAATTTTTCCAAACAACATTTTTATTCTTATTTTTTCCTTGATTTGTTCAACTTACATTAAGATTAGTAGGGACCAAGATTTACAATTATATTTATATTTACAATGCATATTGATGATATTAGTGACAATGATAGTTTATACTTACTGAGCAAATACTATAGTCTGGGCACCATGTTCAACAATTTGCATGCATTTGTACTTTAATCCCCACACTCTTATAGTGTAGATTATATTATTACTTCAAATTTACAGATTAAGAAACAGCTCTGGAGATGTTAATAACTCAACCAGGTCAGACATTTACTAATGCTAACCATTTGACACCAACATCCAACGTCTTAAACATTAGTATACTTTATTAAACTTTATTTGGTATACTTTATTAAACAAGTTTATTCTCTGCTATTGAGTAAGATTATATGACTTTAATTTTTAAATTTTATGAACTATTTTAAGTATAGAAAAGTATACATGCAATAAATAATAAACACTCATATACTTATCAATAGGCGTAAGTACTAAATCCTTACAGTAAAAATAAAATTCACTGCTTATACTACCCCTGATATCACCCCTTTCCTCCTGACATCAGTCAAGAAATATCTACTTATATGTGCATACTCTGAAAAAAATACATACAGTTTTGCTTTTAGTATTAAAACAACAGCAGGTAGCATAAAATGGTATTATGCTATATAATTTGTATTTCCTTTGCTACTTGTTTTGTTGTTATTTGGTTTGATATGTTTGCGACATTCATTTTTGTCAATTTGTGTGGTTCCAGTTTATTTTTTATTTTTTAAAATTTATTTGAGAGAGAGAGAGAGGGCATGAGTAGGGGGGAGGGGCAGAGGGAGAGAGAGACTCCCAAGCAGACGCCCCACCAAAGGCAGAGCCTGACATAGGGCTTGATGCCAGAACCCTGAGATCATGACCAGAGCCGAAACCATGAGTTGGACTCTTAACCAACTGTGCCACGCAGGCAATCCTGTGCTCCAGTATATTTATTTTCATGGTTTGATAGCACACAATTACATGAACAACCGAATAATTTAATTGTCCTTACCCTCACTGAGGAACACTTTTTACCATAACATGGAATGAGGCTCTGATTATTTGTGTCTATCCATCCTCATCCCAACATGTGAGAACTTCTCTAGGGTATGTAACTGAGAGTGGAACTAGGTCATAATTTGGGGGTATCTTTTACTCTATTATATGATGCCAAATTAGTTATCAGTTGCCTTATGGACACTTCAATTCTCAAACAAGTATTTCTATTTCTCAACATTTCTACCAGCACTTAAGATTACAAATACTAATTTTTGGCAATCAGCTTGGCCTTTAATGGTATATAATTTTGTCTATAATTTGTCCACCCTTAATAAGTAGTAATATGGAATATCTTTTCAAATACTGTATGAAGATCATAAATGTCTCTCTTTGAATTTCCTTTCTTTATGGATATTGATTATTTTTTATTGATTTGATGTAACTTTTCATATAAGTGGTAAATATCATACTGTTATTTATTTTTTACCTTGTATGGTGTCCTTTGATAAAGTTGTAAAGTTTTATATGATATAGCCATCTTCCATTTATGTTTTGTGATATTTTTGTGTTGGCATGGACTGTGATTATATGTTACATTAACATATAATATAACATATATTTTCAATAGTTACTTGAGAATTTTTTTTATCTGAAATAAAGATAATTTATCATGTAAATTATAAGCTTTTGAAAGAATGCTTTCCTCATTTAGGTCTTTAATTGACATCAATAAGTTTTGTGTATGTTGTTCAGTAGCTATCATGTTCTTTCACCCACAGAGGTAACCAATTATCTTTGCACCATTTATCATATAGCTATGCTCTGCTCACTGCTTTACATTGCCTTTGTGTCCTGCACCTGTCTGGGTGGGTCTGCTTCTCCTCCATTCTCCCTTTAACTGATCTGTTTATATAATCTGGTGTTACTGGCATAGAATTCATTAATCCTGAGTTAACATATTCTAGTATATGGTAGGGAAATTTCCCAGTCTTCTTTTTGTATATTAGGAAGTTCTTTGCTTCATTTAGATCTTTGCTTTCCTATGAAAATTTTAAAATTGGCTTTTTAGCTTACATATAAAACTTCTGTTAGGATTTCTAAATTGGAGTTGCATGGTTTTTAGTGGTGAAATTTTGGAATTCACATATTCATTCTAAGGAAACTTCCTATTCATTAATATGATTTAGCTTTTATTTCTGTTTTCTTGAATATTTTTAAATCATTCACCCTCTTCTCTTTGAAGGTGATAGTATGTTTCTTGTTTATTTCTTATTCTTATTTCTATTCTCATTTCTTACTAATTTTTGTTTGGTGATCAGTGATTTTATTTTCTTTTATCTTCCACTGACCATTCTTATTCCAATTGTGCCTTATTTAATCACTGTATCTTTTATATATATTTTACTATCTAGTAAGACAAATCTGTTTTCATTGCTGTTCTGTATAAGAACTCATTTTATTTTCATTACATGATTCATCTTTTCAAAAGAATGTCTCTGATATATATATATATATAGAGAGAGAGAGTGAGAGAGAGAGCGAGTGCTTTAATTAGAATCATATGTCAACAAGTATATTCATATATATATATGAAGTATGAAAACAGTTGATATAATTACAATGAAGTCACTAGAAAATGGCATATTTCCTCATTTTCTGTATTAAACTGATTCTTAGAAACTTTTATAAATAATATTTTGATACAGGGATGCACTTAAAATTGATGACGCCACAGCTTCATTAGTGTTCTATGTTACTAGTAGTGTATAGAATACTAGTGTCTCTTACAAAAGAATCATCTTAGGTAAAATAAAATGAGTTATTTAATTTTTCTCAGTTTTCAGAATGCTTTCGATTCTATCTTCTACATATTGTTTAATTTTTCCCATATATTTGTAATATTACTGCTATTACGAATAGGACCTGGATATGTGGTTTTGTGTGTATGCGTGGGAGTGTATGCTTTTATGGCTTCTTTCTGCTTATATCGTGTTGAACCCTTCTATCAGTATATATTAGACATTTAAAAAATGTTTTACCCTTATTGTCTCCCTTTATTCCTAAAGGGCAAAGTGTTTTCAATTCTTTATATGATTTTTAATTATACTATCTTAAAGTATCTGTTGCTATTTTCTCTAGAAATTTCAAAGAAGAAAGAAGGAAATATGCACGTGTTCAAATTGTCATTTTGACCGGATATTTCAATAATGGGAAGAAATAAATGTCAACATTTTTTTTTCCTTTATTTTCCAGCTTAGAGTTGAGTGTTGGTGTTATCATGCTGCAATTGAATGAAATCGATCTAATATCTAATTAGAAGGTCTCGTATTTAGAAGAGACAATGGGACTGCTTGACACGCTGCTATTCCTGCATGGCGAGTGCCAAGGTTTCCTTTTGGCAGTGTCTGCTTACATATTGGAGTTATCCAGGTCTTTTTTGAGCATGCTATGGCAACTGTTACTACTTCTGTCTCCTAGAGCCAGCATTCTTCCCACAGGGTTATCACACAGAGATTAATGCAAGAATGTAATTACTCCACTCCATTTTATCAGTAGGCAATGAAAATAAAAAAGTGAGTCAGCCTCCATGAAAACAAATTTATTTATTTATTTATTTATTTTGGCTGAGTAGGTTTTTGTAAAATAAGGCTCTTGAAACATTTCCTGTTTGTGTTCCTATAAACTGGAAAGCAGTTATGATAAAATTAAACATAAATAATGTGTAATTATGTGGCAATTAAGAGAAACCCTAAGATATGTTTCTTGTTTAGATGGCGAGTTACTCATTTAGAATGGGTTTTCCCATACCTTGTTCTGATGCTGTCATTGGTAAGGTTATTGCTAATGCAGGTCGTGTTGGCTCAACTGCTACTAATCACAAATTCAAAAAGTTATATAAAAATTACTTCAAAATATTTCTAAATGACTGAAGGGAGAAAAAAATTAACTAAACTCAAAGCCATAACAGATCACACAGAAACTAGGTGACAATTCCAGAGGCTGATTTATTTTAAGCTAAATAAACCATGTGTCTATGGAATATCAGTTGGACTGATGGAAAACAGGAAAACTTCCACTTGGTTCAACCATTCTGAGTTCCTTAAATAATTCCAATCAGTCACGAACTATGCTGAGACCTGTGTCTTTCTGGTCTTGTGGTGTGATTTTGGTTTTTATGTGGCATTAGCCTCTCTATACAGACCTAGTATAGGTCTGTGCCTGAGGTGACCACAGGGAAGTTCTAGGCATGAAGCCTGCTACTGTGTCATAAAGTGTCAAAATCCATAAATAGCAGAATTGAAACCACAAGATCGATAACATGGTATTTAGTAAGAGTATTAAGTATATTGTGTATATATTAACATTTCATAAATTGGGAGCTTAAGCCAACAGTGGAAAGAGGCTGGGAGGTGCACTGTAATAGGACAGTTCACACAGTGAAAATGCAGGGGCTGTTTTTCTTTACAATAATTAGTTACAGCATTAGAATTTTCTTAGTCATGCTGCTATGGGTTAAAAGTGGTCACCTCGTGCCAATTTGGGAGAACAGCTGAAGTTTCGTTGATGATTTTCAGAGAAAAAGAAACAACCAAGTTAAGTTTCACTTAGGTTCATGAAATAAGCTAGATTTAGTTTTGCTTATGTGATTTATATGGTTTTATCTACTTAGGAAATTTACAAGTCTGGTCTTCACTTTGTGTTTAATTGTAACAATGCACTGATGCTTGTCTCACTTTTCTGATTTATGTTTTACTCTTCCTTGGTAATGGAACCTTACCCTGAACCCTG
Source organism: Leptonychotes weddellii (assembly GCF_054177405.1). NCBI lineage: Eukaryota > Metazoa > Chordata > Mammalia > Carnivora > Phocidae > Leptonychotes > Leptonychotes weddellii. Next base: position 131,566,754 of record NC_138370.1, read on the forward strand.
GCCTTCTTTATTTGGTCCTGGAAGCTTGCCTGGCTTCTCGATGTCTTTTTCTCTGTGCCTTATTGTCCCAAACTACTTTAATTTTAGGTGGGATCATAACCGTATACTTCCTCTTCTGGCCACCACAACTAATTGTACTGCTACCCATCTTATTTTTAGTACTGCCTGCCAGACAAACATGTTATTCTCTACTATATTAAACCTATTGGATATATATCAAATACACACACACTGACAAAATCAAGGAAGTACCAAATCAAAAGGTGACAAAATGGAATTAAGGTTTTTACAGCTTAAAGGCCAGACCAGGAACTGGTACAGTAATGAGAGGTCCCAGAATGCTTCTTGATCAAGTAGTTGTAAGATCTTTTTTTGGTTATATTTATATTTAAGAATTATAATTCCAGAGTCCCTATCCACAGTCCTAATATTCCTTCAAAGACTGTCCAATATGTGACACAATATTTTCTCATTATTTATTTTTATATTTTTACATAGCTCACCTGGATTAGAATACAATTCTTATGATAAATCTGTTGCATATATCAACTTCAAAGTGTTAATGTGTTTTTTTCTCTTTAACAAATAAACAAATGGTTTATAGATAAAATCTAATTTCCAACATATATAAATATGCCCTATATATTTTCTATTTGGCCTCAGAACTAATTTTTTTAAGATTTTATTTATTCATCAGAGAGAGAGCACAAGCAGGGGGAGAGGCAGAGAGAGAGGGAGAAGCAGACTCCCTGCTGAGCTGGGAGCCCAATGTGGGGCTCAATCCTAGGACTCTGAGATCATGACCTGAGCCCAAGGCAGACGCTTAACCATCTGAGCAACCCAGGCACCCCTTGGTCTTATAACTATCAACAGAAGAAAAATAGTAGGTATAAAATGCAATGATTTTGAAATTTTATTTTACATTGATGAGAAAAATAAGTCTGTAAGCTGTCATGTATTCATTTATGCATGCTTTTGAAATATTCACGTAGGGTCTATTATTTGGTAATGTAGATCAGAAGTAAAATAAATCCAGAGCCCCAGTGTTCCAATTTTTAATCTAGCACTCTGATTACAGAAGATCTATTACTGTATTTGCAACCATAATTGGTTCTGATCTATTGGAAAAATATTGTATTATGAATAGTTTGGGTTGCAAATAGGTATTCATCCTTCTGCAGCTTCATCTTTCTAAATATGGCCCAAAGTTACTTTATAAGTTCTACACGTATCACTGTGTAAATATCATGTAACCTGGAAAATATTAAAAATAAATAAGTATATTTGATTTGTTTTCAAAAATATCAAGCACCATCAGTTTTTGTTTCATCTTTTGGACACATTTAATTAACAGAAATATTTATTAGGGCGCCTGGGTGGCTCAGTTGGTTAAGCGACTGCCTTCGGCTCAGGTCATGATCCTGGAGTCCCTGGATCGAGTCCCACATCGGGCTCCCTGCTCGGCAGGGAGTCTGCTTCTCCCTCTCCCACTCCCCATTTGTGTTCCCTCTCTCGCTGTGTCTTTCTCTGTCAAATAAATAAAATCTTTAAAAAAAAAAAAAAAAAAAAAAAAAGAAATATTTATTATAAATATATTTTTTCTGTTAATAATTCAAAAAAAGAAAAAGTTCTTAAAGTTTCCATTTAAAGACTAACCTTAGGTTTGGCAAGTGATTTCAAACTTTGTCTAACCAAGTAACCCTAGAATACTGATAATTACAGTATAACATGGAATATGTATTTATGATTTATAGACATTATTGTGTGTATATTTAATGTGAGAAAGTGACAACAGTATTTACAATGAAACATATATGAACGAGCTCAAAATGTATTTTAATGGAAAAGGGTTGTATTAGCTATTAGAAATGACTAGATAGTAGCTAATTAATTTCCTTTTTAAAAAAAGATTCATTTATTCATTTTAGAGAGAGATAAAGAGAGATAGAGAGTGTGCGAGCAGGAGAGGGGCACAGGGAGACAGAGAGAATCCTCAAGCAGACTCCAGGCTCCCAGTTGAGTGCAGAGACGCGAGGATCTATCCCAGGACCCTGAGATAATGACCTGGGTCAAAATCCAGAGTTGGACACTCAACCGACTGAGCCACCCAGGCACCCCTAATTAATTTCCTATTAAGCCTCCTTAAGGGGAGACTGGGTGCCTCAGTCGTTAAGTGTCTGCCTTCGGCTGGGGTCATGATCCCAGGGTCCTGGGATCGAGCCTGAATCTGGCTCCTGCTCTCCCACTCCCCCCTGCTTGTCTTCCCTCTCTTGCTGTGTCTCTCTCTGTCAAATGAATAAATAAAATCTAAAAAAAAAAAAACCCCTCAACAAGTATTTTTAGAATTTAGATTTTAATTAAATCAGTGGATATGTATTGTATATTGTAACAGCTACTTTATAAAAACATCTCATGAATAAAGTTTTCCGGAAAATATTTTAGATTAAATTCTCCATTAGTCTATTAAGTGAAAGATAATAAAATATTTCTGTGTTATCTCATTTCTAAATTAACCTAACATTGGTAAGCGAATTTTATTGATCTGCTCTTTGGTCTTTGCACGACAATGAGGAATATATAATATCACCTTTATTTTCTCTAAATTGTAGAAGTTACAGTATTTCTCATGCATATCAGAAACACTAAATTTCTTTCTCTTTTGTTATAAAATCTGTTTTATAGTAGCACTAGGGAGGCTACTTTCATTTATACATTAATTGAAAAACAATAGTGGAAAAATGTTAGCAAGATGATAAAACAAGCCTATTTATTTCACCTAAACTTAGGTGTCACTTGTTCATTCCTGTTAGATAGGAAAATAACAGGACTATCCAATTAATTACTTGCATAGATTGAAATTTTGCAGCTATCTCCTGGCAAAAATGAGAAATCTATTAATCAATGAAAATGAAATGAATCATAAGCTCCCCTGCTCCCTATGTACAATTTTAATTTTTGTCTGATACGGGCTGAGATGTTTGTATAGATTTGAAGATGAATAAGTTCATTTATTTAGTCAGATTTCATTCATTAAATTGTTCCATGTGTCTCTGCTATTATGATATCAAACTACTCTAGATAAAATCTTATTCAGTTTTTAAGACAAGAGGCTTATTATCTCTAAAGGGTGACTAGAATGATGAAAGCTAATATGTGATATGTTTATAACTCCCTTGTTTTCAGCATAATTGAGAAAATATGATTTATAAAGCAGACGGAGCAGTACTACTGCATATACTTAATCATATTGAAACATTTCTGGTGAAATTACAGTGATGTTTCCTATCAAATAAACTTCGTATGTGTAGGTAAAATAGCTAACTGTTTTGCTAAATAAAACTACCTATCAATTTCCTTTTAGAAGGAAAATATAGTATTTGTAGGGCCACACTTATTGCAGGTTGACTGTCTTCTAAACACCTGCATACTTTTTTTTTTCTTTATCTTTGGGATAGCCTCATCAAGTGTCTCTTATTCAAATCTGTAGAGAATTCTGTGCCTGAGTGTAACCATAAGTTCAATATTCTATCAAAATAGCTATATCTCTGTAATTCTAAGTTCATTACAGAAATCACTGCAATTTAGAAAGGAGAGAAACAAGAAAATACCAGACCCTTCTATGGAATTAAAGGTAATGTTATTGACTTAAGCAAACTGTATCAAAAGCCAAGTTGAGAGGATCATAGATAAATATTAGTTGTTATGAGATAAAAAATAACTGGGACTATTAAGTTGCTATCTCTGTGATTTTATAAAATCTGTTAACATTGAGTAAATCCATAGATAGATTTTGGAGATTTCCATCAAGTCAATTAGAAACTTTCCCTTCAGTCAGGCCTCTTAATAAAGTTTTGAAATTTAACAGTAAGAAAGGAAAAATATGTAAAGCCAGTTGCTAGTAATTTCATGATATATCCTGGAAATTTTTTTTTTATTGTGCCAAACCTTAAGGACAAATTGTTCAGCTCTACTTAATACTATCAACAACTGAAGAGACTTTGAAAAACTCATCATGTCTTATGTCCCCACTACTTGACCTCCATTATGTATCCATGCATATCTCAGTGGGATTCCTCTTATCATCATTCCTCTGGCAACTTCAGGTTCACCAACTCTCTTTGCTATTTCCATGTTACCCTTATGCTTAAAATAATTTTTCTGGGCGCCTGGGTGGCTCAGATGGTTGAGCGTCTGCCTTCGGCTCAGGTCATGATCCCAGGGTCCTGGGATCGAGTCCCACATCGGGCTCCCGGCTCGGCGGGGAGCCTGCTTCTCCCTCTGACCCTCTCCCCTCTCATGCTGTTTCCCTCTCGCTCGCTCTCTAAAAAATAAATAAAATCTTTAAAAAGAAATAATAATAATTTTTCTTCTGTTCCAGCATTGGTAAACCTGTAAGGCTAGGATCTATCATCATAAATGCTGAGTAAACCCCCTTTTACCTAGAATATCGCTTTATCCTTAGAGCTTTTTTATAATTGAAATGATATCCTCTATTTCAAATTGCACAAATGTTCCTAAAAGCTTTGGTTACTCCTTGGTGTTTGGTCTGTGGTCTGTGGCCTAAAGGTTTCTATCTCCAATATCACAATATAACTCTCGTCTACCACTCCATCCATCCATGTATCCTTTGATCCCTTCATCCATCCATCTACCTATTATTTTAATATATTTTTAATATTTATTGAACATCTACTGAATGTTAGGTAATATTCCTGGTGTAGGGACTACATATTGCACAAACGAGATAAAGTTTTTGCCATCATAGTCTCAAGTTCAGGTGGGGTAAGGAATAAACAAATACATTATTCAGGAAACAAGTGTTGGTGAGGATTTGGAGAAAAATATTAAAGAGGGCACACATTGAATGGAACACTGTGTGTTATACGCAAACAATGAATCATGGAACACTACATCAAAAACTAATGATGTAATGTATGGTGATTGACATAACATAATAAAATAAAAAAATAAAAATAAATAACAATAAAATTTTAAAAATCACAGATGAAATAGCAATACTTAAAATGGAAAAAAAAAAGGAACCCTCTTTCACTGTTGGTGGGAATGCAAACTGGTGCAGCTACTGAGGAAAACAGTATAGATTCCTCAAAAATCTAAAAATAGAACTACCCTGCAATCCAGCAATTATACTACTAGGTATTTACCCAAGGAATACCAAAAGTCTAATTCAAAGGGACACATGCACCCTTATGACTGTAGCAGCATTATTTATAATAGCCACTTGTCCATCAGCAGTAGAATGGATAAAGAAGCTTATTCAGTCATAAAAAAAGAATGAAATCCTGCCATTTGCAATGACATGGAGCTAGAAAGTATAATGCTAAATGAGAAATAAGTCTGTCAGAAAAAGACAAATACCATATGATTTCAATCAAATGTGGAATTTAAGAAGCAAAACAAATGAGCATAGGGGAAAAAAGAAAGAGAGAGGCAAACCAAAAAACAAAATCTTAACTACAGAGAACAAACTGATGGATACCAGAGGGGAGGTGGGTGGGAAGATGGATGGAATGGGTGATGAGGATTAAGGAGTGCACTTGTTGTGATGAGCACTGGGTGATGTATGGAATTGTTGGATCACTATATTGTATACCTGAAACAAATATAACACTGTACATCAACTATACTGGAATTAAAATAAAATTTATAAAAAAGAATAAAAAACAACAAAAAATTACATGTGTGTCATGTAATTATGTGATGCCTGCTAATAGGGATAAGGAATCTTAGGTGTGTCTGATTATTTCATAGAGGGCAATCAGGCAGAGTCTCTACGACAAGGTCACATTGGAGCAGGTTAACAAAAAGTATAGGAGTGAGCATTTGTGGTGGCATCAGGAGGGTTTCAGAGGGACATAAGAGTAAGTGCGGAGGCCTTGAAATTGGAATCTTCTTGGTGTTTTCCATGCCCAGAAAAGAAGCAAATATTACTGGAAGAGAATAAGCAATGGGGAAAAAGTTTGAAAATGAAGATAGGGAGAAAACTACACATAGCTTTGTAGTGCATTATAAATAACTTCGATTTATACTCTGAATAAAATGGGAAGCTATTATAGTACTTTGTACACTGTTAATATGATTTTATTTTGCTTTTAAAAGATCTCCGCTATGTGGAGACTGCATGTTGGAAAGAGAGAGGACAGTTAAGAGAATATTGAAATAAACCAGGTGACATATTACTCCAGTATGCACCAGAATAATAAGGGTGATTGGACTGTGTGTATATCTGTGTGTGTGTATGTGTGTGTGTGTGTTTGCAATTTTGTGAAGGAAATTTTTTTTTTGATATTAAGATGATTTGAATATAGGGTAAAAGAGAAGGGAATCAAACATAGTTTCGATTTTTGTGAGTGTATTTCTTTATGTGTGTGAATGTGTGTGCCAAGTATCTAGTTAATGTAGTGTCCATCAACTGAAGTATCAGATTGTGAGAGAATAGTTTCACCAAAAGGATATTTTCTGCCCTGGATTTAAGTTTTAGGTAACTTCTAAATGGAGATTTCATATTTGCAGTTTTGACACACAAATCTGGGTTTAAAGTTAGAGTCTAGTGTGAAGAGGCAAATTTTTTTTTTTTTAAAGATTATATTTATTTATTTGAGACAGAGAGAATGAGAGAGAGAGAGAGAGCACATGAGAGGGGGGAGGGTCAGAGGGAGAAGCAGGCTCCCCGCCGAGCAGGGAGCCCGATGCGGGACTCGATCCAGGGACTCCAGGATCATGACCTGAGCTGAAGGCAGTCGCTTAACCAACTGAGCCACCCAGGCGCCCCAAAGAGGCAACGTTTGAAATCCTTAGCATGTTAATGATATTTGCAGAAACAAAACTCAAAACACTCAGTGTTGAGTATAAATAAATAAATAAATAAACAAACAAATAAATAAATAAATAAGAGAATGGCCTCTCTTAAGATGTAGAGGCCTACATCTTAGAAATTAGGTAAGACTCTAGAGAAGAAACTGAGTAGAAGTCACACACATTACAAGAGAACCAAAATGAATAGTGTTCCAGAATTCACATGAAGAAGTTTTCTCAAGAAGGAGGTTATGATGAACTTTGTCAAATACTCCTGACAGTTCCAGTAAGATGAAAGCTAAACGTTTTGTGTTACATTTGGCAATATAGAAGCCACTTGTGACCTTGACAAGGAGTTTCTTTAAACTAGCAGGCAAGTCTGACTAGAATAAATTCAGGTAATAATTGGAGGTGAAGAAATGGAGATAATGAGTGTGATGATGTTTATTTAAGTTTTTGGGTTTCAAGGAGAGATGAGAAATGAAGTAGTTGCTTAGGGGAAAAACAAGATCAAGAAAATATATATTTTTTTTACTTTTGGTATGTAGGAGACATTATAGTGTCCTTTACTATTATACCTATAGCATTTGTTTGTTCAATCTGAATGATGGTTAAGAGGAAGAATATAATTCCTAGAGCAGTGTCCTTGGTGTGCAAGAAGGGATGAAATCGAATTTACAAAGAAGGTTGTCGTAAAAGCTTTTACCCGTCCTAACAATACTTAAAACAATTTATGTGGAAGCAAATTTATTTATGTGTAAAAAGAATGTGTGGAATGTCTTTTTTAATTGCTCCTATTTTCACTGAAAAATAAGTAGCATGTTTATCAATAGAGTGTAAGGGCAGAAGAAGGATTTCTGGAGGCTTGAAGAGATAAGAGAATTTGTGAAAAAGGCATCTAGGAAAGTGGGAGAGTGGAGCAGAAAAATGTGGTAGACAAATTGGAAAACACATAGAACTTATTAAGATATTTTTGGTCTTGAATATAAGTGAATGTATCCAGTGTGGTTTTCTGAGTTTTTCAAACATATACACCCATCTAGAATTAGGTACAAAGTAGGTAATACTTTGGAGTTAACCAGAGTAGGGGTTAAGATAGGCAAAAAGAATGGTAAAACTGATACTCATGATTTGTAATTGACCTTTTTGTAGGTTAAACTGAATGGACTTTGATACACTTTTATATTAAAAATGAATATGAGATTATTTTTACTGGAGAAAATAGAATTTTTTCCCTATATTTGAATCCATAATAGCTGAGAAAGAGAGAAGAGAGAGAGGTTGGGAAATTCCTCTTCCCTTTGTTACCATTCTTACATTGTATTATTTTAAGGTCTGATGGAAGCAAAATCATTTTTTCCCCTGACTGACTGCATTTAGGACTAATTTTCCTAATCTCAGTGATGCAATTTAAGGTCAATCCGATGGCTTTTCTTTTCACTTTTATTGAGTAAATTTATCCAATCTCTTTTAGTTCAAAAATAAATTCATTTTATTGATTAAAATATCTACCTATCTGTAATGATTAATTTTATGTGTCTACTTTGCTAAGCCATGACACACAGGTATTTGGTCAAACACCAAACACAACACTGTATGTTAACTATACTGGAATTAAAATAAAATGAAAAAAGTCTAGATGTTTTCATTAAGGTATTATTTTAGATAAGATTAACATTTGAATCAACAGACTTTGATTAAAAATAGAACTATAATCCAGCAATTGCACTACTAGGTATTTACCCAAAGAACACAAAAATACTAATTCAAAGGGATACAAGCACCCTGATGTTTATAACATCATTATCTACAATAGCGAAAATATAGAAACAGCCCATGTGTCCATCAACTGATGAATGGATAAAGGTGTGTATATATACAGTATATCTGGAATGGAATATTATTCAGCCATAAAAAATGAAATCTTGCCATTTGCAATGATGTGGATGGAGCTGGAGAGTATTATGCTAAGGGAAATAAGTCAGGCAGAGAAAGACAAATAGCATATGATTTCACTCAAATGTGGAATTTAAGAAACAAAACCAATGAGCAAAGGGGGAAAAATGAGAGAGAGGGGCAAACCAAGAAATACACTCTTAACTAAAGAGAACAAACTGATGTAAATCGGAGGGGAGGTGGATGGGGGATGTGTGAAATAGGTGATGGGGATTAAGGAGTGCACTTGTGATGAGCACCGGGTTTTTTGTGTGGAGTTGCTGAATCACTATATTGTACACCTGAAACTAATGTTACATTGTATCTTAATCAACTGGAATTTATTTACTTATTTTTAAAAATATTTATTATTTTTTTAAAGATTTTATTTACTTATTTGAGAGGGAGAGAGAGGAATAGGAGAGGGAGAGGGCCAAGCAGACTCCAGGCTGAGTGCAGAGCTCGATGTGGGGCTTGATCCCTGGACCCTGAGATCATGACCTGAGCTGAAATCTAGAGTCCAGTGATTAACCGACTGAGCCACCCAGGCACCCCAATCAACTGGAATTTAAATACAAACTTAAAAAAAATTGAATCAATAGACTGAGTGAAGCAGACTATCTTCCATTTTGTGAGTGGGTCTCATCCAATCAGTTGAAAGTTTTAATACAAAAAAGTAAAATTGCCTGGAGGAAGAGGAACCTTTACCAATAGACTGCCTTTGGACTCAAACTGCAGTTTTTCCTTGGGCATCCAGCTTGCTGGCTTAGCCTGCAGAATTTAAACTTGCCAGCCTTTATAATCACAGGAGACAATTTTTTAAAATCTCTCTTTCCATCTCTCTATTTTATAGATAGATGACAGATAGATGATAAACACTTAGATACATAGATATATACATCATGTATACATATATATATATATATACACCCACACACACACATCCTATTGGTGTGTTTCTCTAGAGAAACCTGATTGATATACTATGTAATAGGCACCTTCTGAATTACATGGAGATAAACATATTCTCCCTCTGCCTTAGTGTGTTCCATTTTAGACTTCTGAAGTCGTTGTAATTGATTCTCTAATTTTCTCCAGTCTAATGCTTCTTTGCCTCACAATCTTTTCAACTTGCTAAACCTGGTTAATGATCCTTCCAATGTTGAGAAGCACCCAGGCCAGTCTTAGTTGACTAGTACTGTAAAGATCTGTCACTGACATTCTCCAATTCTAGGTAATTGGACTCTGTCTTTCATGGAATGCCTTGTAGACTTTCCAAACTGTCCTTTGCTGGGGACCCTTCACCTGTGTTTCACTTAAGAGAAGTTATATTTCCACCAGACAGCCACTTAAAATTCCTCCCCTAACTCTCTTGATAGGGTCCATGCCTCCTCAGGCCATCAACCGAGAAAGATGTAAAAATAGCTGCCCTCCAGTTTTTGTTTTTTGTTTTTTCTTTCTCCTGAGAGACAGCTCTAAGCCTTCCTTGCCCCAGCACTTTCTAGAAGCTGTCCTCAAGAAGGTGCCTCTCCAGGTTCTGTCCTTCAATAAGTCCTCCTGAAATTAACACTTCGAGCTCTGTGAGCAGACTTCAGCAGACAAATATCCAATTCTGTTTGCTCTTTTCATAAAGCCCTTTTACTAAACTTCATGTGAGATTGAAAATAATTCTCTCCCTTTCTCCATTGTGAGAGAAGAGAATATATTGCAGAGTTGTGGTATTCACCAAGGAAATTCTAGTACCCAATTTATTGAGGTTTTAATTTAAATCATTTTTTTATATCCACCATCCGAATAGGCCACCAGTGTTACAAAACATAAGTGTTAAACCTAAGTGAAGCAAATGTTTTCTTCTCGTAATTTCTGTTTTCTTCTGTGTACTTTCAGAATTATAAATCCTAACTCTAGTGCTATAATATGTAATTCTAAATATAAATATAAATATGTATCTGATCCTTCCTATTCCAAATAAGAATGCTAATTATAAGATATTGTTGTTTATGTTTTGTTTTGTTTGTGTTTATCTCCACTTTTAAATGTGTTTATTTCTTGTATAGGGCTATTCTCCTTTATTCTTTTAGGGTGTAATTATGTATTTTCATTAACCACTTGGAACAAAAGTTCATAAATACATAACGAACAAACACACAACTTAACAATTGTTTGAGGATCCTGGCAGTTTATGTTGATTATCGGAAGCAGGTATGAACTCAGAGAAGTGACTTTGTAGCCACTCACAGTGGGAGAATCAAATTGGGACTTGGATGTTAGAAAGTTTGCATACAAACTGAATTTTTACCCATTAAAAGGAAATATAGATTGAATTTCTGTTGGAAACTGAAATGTGTGTTTTTTCTTTTTGAGGGTTAGAAAATATTTTTTTTCCTTTTTCAGAAGAATTTTGAAAAGACTTTGTAAGAAGGGATTTTGGTACCTACATTCACTGAAACATATTTTTCTTATTGCTGTGCTGAGATTTTATAGAAAATAGTTCTCAGGGGTGCCTGGGTGGCTCAGTCGTTAAGCGTAGGCCTTCGGCTCAGGTAATGATCCTGGGGTCCTAGGATAGAGCCCCACATATGGCTCCCTGCTCAGCGAGGAGCCTGCTTTTCCCCCTCCCACTGTCCCTGCTTGTGTTCCCTCTCTGGCTGTGTCTCTCTCTGTCAAAATAAATAAATAAAATCTTAAAAAAAAAAAAAAAAAGAAAGCAATTCTCAGTTGGAAAAAAATCACTAAAATATGTATTATAAACATGATCATTTTTTAAAATGCAGTTAGTGCCTCTCATAGCCTGTGTTTTTATGAGAATGTGGCCAGATGACTTATCTTGTGAATTTCCCCAGAAGCTAGCCTGTTTGTCAAGAAATAGCAGGGGGGCAAGGAATTAAATTTTTATTAGTGCTATTGTACAAGCTTATGTGAGAAACATATACAAAATACATGTGTATTGATTTATTTTGCTTAAATTTAAAGCAAAATGTAAAATTTTAAGAAAGATGCAGAATTTTAGTTTAGTGTTATATTTCCCTTATTTGAATTTTTAATTTTATATTACAGAACTAGACATTTAGAAATAGAAGAAATGATGGCATTTTATTCTGTTAATAATATTTAGGTAAAAGAGAGTTTTTATAGATGAAATAATAAAATTTGAGATATGTTTTGATTGTTAAAAGCTTCAGCTAAACTTATGACTAATTTCAAGCTATTTAGAGGGCTCTTTACGCAAGCACTTATTTGTGATAATGATTTAGTATGCACATTTAGTAGTTATCAAATATGTTATACATATATTATTAAAGCTGCAAAAAGATAAAATGATTCAATTTGGAGGAAATAAAGACTACAATGTATTCTCAGTCAAATTGCTAAATACATGATTTTTTTTTCTGGATAATTTCTTCTGACACCATTATTTTTCTTGGTGCTAATCTCGATTTCCATTTTCTGTCCTGTTTTCTTTGATCCAACAACTCTATGGAACACTCCTGCTTTTAATGGGATAAGTTTAGTATTTACAGTAAACTTATAGAGTCAGAGAGCAGAGAAGTTGTGTTTTAGGCAAAATAAAAGGATAAGCAAAACATTGTGGGAGGTGAAACTCTCTAATGGTGCTCAAATACAGCAGATGTATAATCAGCTGAACCTTGAATAAACTCTAAGCAGTTTATATTCAGTAATCATTAAAATTAAATCTTCATCAGATTACTGATTTTTACTGAAACATTCAGTATTTTATACATTTTTGTTGAGTTTTCTTTGTCCTAAACATTACATTAAGCATTTATAGGATTCAAAAACTAAAGTGGGCATTATTTCATAAAATTTTGTTAGTGATTAATCTATTAGAGAATCCATACTGGGTCACTGCCTAGGACACTTAACATGTATGATATACTATGGTGTTAGAGACACTATAAATTAATAGTGATTGCATTATAATTACTGGATTACTGAGTTATAGATAATATCTGAATCCAAAAGATATTTTATATCCATGTGGTCTTTTTAACGATTGGTAGAAAATGTCTTTCTTTAGGATTTTTGAACTTGGAGACCAAAGGTTTGTTGGTTTTATGTTTTCTTCATAGTGGCTAAAGCTCTAAACAGATACTGGTTGCCTGGTTTTCTATAACATATTGAAAGTTAATGTGTAGAAAGAAAGGAAAATGAAATGGAGCTACAGAAAAATATAGAGATCGCAAGCAGATAGAAAAACCCAAACCCAAACAAACGCTTTAACCCTAATTATGGTTATCAAATTCCCAGTTGTGAGTTTGCTCAACCAGACACTTTTTGCTCAACTCCTCTTTATATTTCATGAAGTACCTCTGTGTCCCAACATAAATCTCCCTCACCCCTCTTTTTTTGTTTCACATAAAGTTGATTTCAGTCACTTGCAATTAAAGTAATACTTATAAATACAGGACATAATTTTTTTATACTGATAAATATTTTATGAAAACCGAAAGACATACTCTGATCCAGAGGAACCCCATCACTCAATTCCAATTTCTGCTCAGTTTTCATATACATGTGCCATTTTTCCCAGAATAAGAATTCAAAATGAATGAATTGTAACTGAAAAGACAGTGGAATGCATTCAAATAATCTAAACAAAATAGCCTCCTAAAACACCTGATTCTTAAGTGCTTCGGTTATGTTTGTGATAGAGAAGAATATAAGTGACAGAAACAAAAATCTTGAGAATTAGTCTTTAAATATAATATATTGTAGGTTTTTAATTTCTTTCAGGATGACTTGTATATTTATTAATAATATGGTTTTAGCACTACTGTGAATAATTATCTTGAGTCATTATATATTCACATTGTTATAATAGATTCCAACTCCCATTTGCCCCATATTGTCATTTTGATGGCAATATTAATATTTTGACTATTGTTTTGTTTTATTTTTCTTGAAGAATTATTTATTTACTTTAGAGAGAGAGAGTGCACATGAGCGGGGGGGGCAGAGGGAGAGGGAGACAAGCAGACTCTGCACTAAGTGGGGATCCCCATGTGGGGCTCAATCTCACCACCCCTAGGTCATGACCTGAGCCAAAATCAAGAGTCAGAGGCTTAACTGACTGGCCCACCCGGGTGCCCCTTGTTTTGCTTTTATTTTTTTTTTATTTTTTTATTTTTTTTAAAGATTTTATTTATTTATTTGACAGAGAGAGACATAGCGAGAGCAGGAACACAAGCAGGGGGAGTGGGAGAGGGAGAAGCAGGCTTCCCGCAGAGCAGGGAGCCCGATGTGGGGCTCAATCCCAGGACCCTGGGATCATGACCTGAGCCGAAGGCAGACGCTTAACGACTGAGCCACCCAGGCGCCCCTTGTTTTGCTTTTAATAAGGAAAAATCAAATTGCCCAGCCTAGAGCCTTATGCCATCTCACTGGCCACATTCTCTTTCTCTGCCTCTTTCTCAGGAATAACCCAATTCTCTTTTTGTTTTATGATTAATCATTTAGTGAAGATCTCATTGTCAGTTCCAAGTAGCTTAACAAAATATTTCTTCCCAGTATATGCAATGCTCTTATCAAGAGCAATTCTAATGAATAAAAATACCCCTACCCCATTAAAGTATTTATCAGATAACAATATGCAAGAACCATTTGAGCCTAGAGGGGTATTGTGGTCAGTACCAGTCAGGGTTATTGGTTGCAAGCAATAGAATTAACTCTGGCTGATATAAGCAAGAAGTAGAATTATTTTAAAGGTATGAGAATGTGAATGGGTCACTAAAAGGCTGGAGAAGTCGTTTTTAAATAGGGCCTACTCTAGCACGTCTGTGGAAGTTAAGAGTAGTCAATGCATTTCACCCACTCCTGTATATCACAACTGCCAGTGGATGTAGCTGTCCTTGCTAGATACCTCTGAGTATTACAATTTACTCTCTTTCCAACTGAGTCACTCAATCAAGAACCTAAGTTGTTGGCAGGAAAGATTAGGCTTTTTATCAATGTCCTGTCTCGCAGAAAAAAAAAAAAAAAAAGGGAATTAGGGAATAATGTCCAAGGGGAATAATAAAAATTTCCAAAAACTTGCTAAAGGATTAAAATGTCCTATGGGCAAGAAATGACAAATGATGGACTTCTATTTACTACAAAAATTAAAGACATGGACGGCAAGAAATAATAAAGAATAAAATAAGAAGTAGGAAGAACCTTAGGGTATTTTTGCTCAAGTATTTTTAATTAAGTTTGTTTAAAATCCATCTGATTTGTTCTAATTAAAGAGCATATTAAATCAATTTAAGATGCTCTTTTATTCATAAAATGTACAACAATCAAAAATAGAAATATTAGTATTCAGGAGTATGAAAGGGAATAGTTACACTGCACTCATCAGAAATGCATAAAACAGGAAAAATCATACTGGAAATTTATTTGATAATAAATAGAAAAATATATTAAATGTACATATCTTTTGATGGAGCATTTCATGTTCAAGGCCTTATAATTACATGAGTAGATGTATGCACTATGCTTACCAATAAATATGATCTCCTGATGTCTTTGCCCCACTCTTAACACTCTCCTTCCACAGTCTTAATTGCCATAACCAGCCTGCCAGCAATTCCTATTTTCTCTTGCTCCAGAATTAGAACACAATGTATAATTCCCACTGCTACCTCTCCAGTAGAAGTCCATCATTTTTGGCCTTGAGCATTGAAGCAACCTCCTAACTAATCTCACAGCTTCTCTGTTTGTCCACCTATTACTCTATCCTTAACTAGATAGCCAAAATAACACTAATTCAGACCATGCTACTCTTTTTTTCTTAGAGAATTCCCAAAAGACTTATTGTTTCTTCCGCAGTAAAAGGTAAATTCTGACTATGACCCCTAAAATTCGGCATGACCTGACCCTCTGCTACCTCCTGATGTCATCCCTAACTGTCCTCTCATGTCTACTTCAATCCAGTACTTTGGCCTCATCCCCATGGTATGCTGTCACTTTTGGACTTTGTACTTGCTGTTCTCTCTTTCTGGAATGTTCTGCCAGATATCCATGTGACTAGTTTCTGATTCATGTCTTCATCAAAATACTTTCTCAGAGAAATCTTTCCTGATCACTCTAATACTTCACACAGCAAACTCTGTTAATCCGTGCCTGCCTTTCTCAGTAGTTAGCACAATACAAAATATTATATATATACTATTCTATGTCATTTAGTGTTGATTTTCACCAAGTAAGATTGCAAATTCTATAAGGGTAAAGATTTATGCCTGTTTTTATCACTATTATTTCCTAATAACAAAGCATAAGAACAGAAAGTTGGAAATACATCTCTAAAAGATAGATAATTGGTTAAATTGGTTTTGATACATAACATAATGAAGTCACTAAAATTTTGTTGTACAAGAATACTTATTAACTTGGAAAATAGTTTATCAAATAATTTTGTATTACATTGTTTAT
Organism: Leptonychotes weddellii; assembly: GCF_054177405.1. Lineage (NCBI taxonomy): Eukaryota > Metazoa > Chordata > Mammalia > Carnivora > Phocidae > Leptonychotes > Leptonychotes weddellii. The sequence continues at coordinate 131,582,936 of NC_138370.1, forward strand.
GATATGCTTTTTAAAATTTTACTAAAGCATAAATAGTTGTATATACTGAAATGTTAACAGTGATCATTTTTTGGAGTTATGTTTAAAAGTGTGTTTTGGGGATGCCTGGGTGGCTCAGTCATTAAGCGTCTGCCTTCGGCTCAGGTCATGATCCCAGGGTCCTGGGATCGAGCCCCGCATCGGGCTCCCTGCTCTGCGGGAAGCCTGCTTCTCCCTCTCCCGCTCCCCCTGCTTGTGTTCCCTCTCTCGCTGTGTCTCTCTCTGTCAAATAAATAAATAAAATCTTAAAAAAAAAATTAAAAATAATAAAAGTGTGTTTTGAACTTTTCATATACCACAAATTTACTAAAATGACACTAAATGCTAACTGAATATAAAAAACACACATTATTTTCAAAGAAAGTTAATCCAAAGGTGTATATTTGAGGAGAAAATGACCAAGAGTTATACATAGTAGAATGACACCAATTCTCACAATCTGTTAGACCAGTTGACTTCCAAGAATGGTAAATAAAAAGACATCCACATCCAGATATATCTCAGGGAAACGCCAAAACCAAAGATAAAGGGAGCATCTTTAGTTTTACATTTCCCTGATGACTACTGATGTTGAGCATTATTCATATGTCTGTTAGCCATTTATATTACTTTTTTTGGAAAAAATGCCTATTCAAGTCTTCTGTCCACTTCTTAATCAGGTTGTTTTTTGTTTTTTTTACTTTTGAGTTGTAAAGTTATTCATGTATATTAGATATTAATCCCTTATTGGATATATCATTTGCAAATATCTCCTATTCAGTAGATTGTCTTTTTGTTTTGTTAACGGTTCCCTTTGCTGTGTAAAAGATTTTCATTTCAAGGGAGTCCCAATAGTTTATTTTGCTTTTGTTTCTCTTGCCTGAGGAGACATGTCTAAGAAAAAGTTGCTATTATTGATGTCAGAGAAATTACTAGCTATATTTTCTTATAGGATTTTTTCATGGTTTCAGATCTCGCATTTAGGTCTTTAATCCGATTTGAGTTTATTTTTATGTATGGTCTTAGGAAGTAGTTCAGTTTCATTTTTTTCCATGTAGCTGTCCAGTGTTCCCAGAACCATTTATTGAAGGAACTGTTTTCCCCATTGTATATTATTGCCTCCTTTGTCATAGCTTAACGAACCATATAAGCATGAGGTTTTTTCCAGGCTCTCTATTCTGTTCCATTGATCTATGTATCTATTTTTGTGCCAGCACCAAACTTTTTGATTATTACAGCTTTGTAGTATATCTTGAAATCTGGGATTATGATACCTCTAGCTGTGTTTTTTCTCTCTCAAGATTGCTTTGGCTATTTGGGGTCTTTTGTGGTTCCACATAAATGTTGGGGTTATTTGTTCTAGTTCTGTGAAAATTGTGGTTGTATTTTGATAGGGATTGCTTTGAATATATAGACTGCAATCTCTGGATCTAATTTGAATTTTGATCCAAATTAATAAACTGTTAGCAAAAGAGATGATCATAGGGCATTTGGGGGAAATTTTATACCCTGACTAGCTTTTCGGATATTAGTAAGGAATTATTGTGGAATTATTAAGAAATGTTATTAAGACATTATTGTGAAATTTTTAGATGACAAAGGTATTTTTAAAATATTTCTGAAGAATATTTAACTTTTGGACATGGATATAAAATATTTATGGTATTGGGGATTAACTGGAAAATAATCAGAAGATAAAAGGGAAACGGATGGGAATAGTGGATGGGAAGTGGATGGAGATGACACAAGATGCTTAAATCAACAAATACTGAATCCATGTGATGAGTACATAATGGATGTTACTTTTCTATGCATGTTAATTTTTTCTAATAAAATATTTTTTTAAATATTAAAAAAGGGGATCTTTAGAGCATCCTGAAAAAAACAAAAAGAAGAGGCGGTGATAGATCACTTACAGAAAAATGAAAAAAAACACTGTTAATATCTTAACGGTAACAATAGATGCATAAACAACAAAATAATATCTTCAAATGATTGAATATTGATTTCATAGCTAATAAAAAAGGGGGAACATATTTCCCTATATACAGTAGCATACAAGGTTTGTTCTAGCAAATTATCTCTGTAGAAAATTGAAGAATGAATTTAAGGAAAAGAGAAAATTCATCAAAGACATCTGAGAAAAAAATCATGATCAAAGGAAACAGAAAGTGTTTGAAAAATCTAAACAATTTATAGCAATACTGAATAATAATGCCAAATTGTGGCATAAATAAGTCAATATAAAATAAGCATACTAGAGAACAATAGAATGAATGTTAAGAAATTAATCAGACAAAATAATCTAAAATTCATTATATTGTTGCAGAACTGAGAAAATAGCATCAAATGCTATCAAATAGCACTCACATTTTTAAGCTTAATATGAGTGCTAAATTTTTAAACCACTAATGAATATAAATAAGTATGAAATTCCCAAAGGAAAAAGAATAAGAAGAAAGAAAATAGTGTAACAAAAAAGAAAGCAAAGGATGCAATACAAACCGATTCAAGAAAGGGGCTAAGGCAGAATAGGAGAGAAAATTATAAAAATAATAGAAATTAATCCATATTCATCATTCTAATATATGAAAAATAATCAGGAAAATAATTTAAAATTTAAAAACCAGTCATTTTTTAGGCATTAGATATTTGTAAAAGGAATAGGAGGAAGAGAAGGCGTACATTTTCATTGACTGTAGAAAGGTGATGGACATTGGGGAGGGTATGTACTATGGTGAGCACTGTGAATTGTGTTAAGAATGACGAATCACAGACCTGTACCTCAGAAGAAAAGAATACATTATATGTTAATAAAATATTAAAAAATAACTTTCTAAATGCAATAAAATAAACAGCAAAAGAAAAAAATACACTGAGTAGAATGTAAAAAAAAAAAAGAAATTCTTGGAGTTTAAGTGATGACTTAATTTATTTATTTCATGGAGATTTGTCCAATTTTTTCCTTGGCCAAGAATCTAAAAAAGTCAATTTAGGTCCAGGCAGAGGACTACCACTGATAAGAAAAAGAAACCAAGAGAAATTTGGTGGTCGCATGGGACTGCAGTGACAAATGTGGATTCCTGAGAATATTTGGACTCCAAATCCTGAACAATTAATGGATCAAAGAAGATACCAAAAGAGAAATAAAAAATATATATTGAGACAAACAAAAATGGAAACACAGTAAAACACACTAAAACTAATGGGATATATCAAAAGTAGTTCTGAGTAGTCAATAGCAGTAAATGTCCACACTAAAGAAAAAAAAAGACAAAAACAAACAAACGAACAAAGATCTCCAATAAACAACCTTACTTTATACCTCAAGGAACTGAAAAATAAAGAATAAACTAAACCCGAAGTTAGAGCAAAAATAGATGAAATAGAAACTAGAAAAATAATAGCAAGATCAGCTACACTAAGAGTTGGTTTTTTGAAAATATGAACAAAATTGACAAGTCTTTAGCTAGACTAAGAAAAAAAAAGAAAACTTAAATAAATAAAATCAGAAATGAAGAGAAGATATTACAACTTAAACTACAGAAATGCAAAGGATAAGGAGAGACTATTATGAAAGATCATACACCAACAAATTGGATAATCTAGAAGAAAGGGATAAAGTTTAGAAACATACAACCTCTGAGACTGGACCATGAAGAAATAGAAAATTTGAATAGATCAATAACAAATAAAGAGATTAAGGCAATACTAAAAAGTTTCCCAACAAAGAAAAGTCCAGGACCAGATGGTGAATTCTACTAATTTTTTAAAAAAGGAATTAATGCTAATCCTCTCAAACCCTTCCAAAGAAGTTAATAAAAAAGAACATTTCCAAAGTTATTTTACAAGGCCAGCATTATTCTGATACCAAAGCCAGGTAAGGAATACTACAAGAAAAGAAAACTGCAGGCCAGAATCCCTGATGTATATATAGATGCAAAAATCCTCAGCCTGGCATGGGATTCTGGTGCCTCCAGAAGCTTTGTGCTTTTCCAAATCCTAGTCTTTGTTCTTAGTGGTCCTCAGGAGACTATGGTGTGCCAAGTCCCGTCAGCGCCCAAAGACAGGGAAATTCCCACATGCCCATTCAGACCTCCAGAGGACAACTAATTGCCTGCCCGGTCATTTCCCAGATATGGGCTAATTGGAAACCTTTCTCTGAGCAGTTGTGAAAGTTGGGATGTCAGATACGCAGTCTAGTTCCTCTCAGGGAGAAACCGGGAGCTGGGTGTTTTTCCTAGTGGCCCTGTGCTGAGCCAGGGGGAATAGCCACTTGTGCATTCATATAAAATTGCCTCTCTGTGCTGTGTGTCCTGTGGGATCCAAAAATGCAGAGCTTTCAGAGCTATGTGACATAGGGGGTGGTCCCCTGGGTGGCAGTCTCACAGGTTGCACAGGCTCCTTCTAGGGAAAGCTGGTAACTCTTTTATTGTTGGAGTGAGCTGGGAGGAGAAGATGGGAGGCCAAGTATCTATAAGCCCATTCAGGCTCCTAGGGGATCCCACTCAGCTCCCAGATGCAGGCTAATTAGAAGACTCTCAGGCAGCACCTGGGAGAATATACAGTCAAACCCCATTCAGGGAGAAACTGGGATCCAGGACTTTTTGTCTGCTTCTTCTGCGCTGGTGCTGCTGGAGGGTTCTGTTTAACACTGTCTCTGTTTAATATGGTCCCTAGGGTACTTGCCAACACAAAGCCTCATCCAGCTCTGAGAGCTCTATGATTTGGTACTCAGTCCCTTGGCTGGGAGCCATGAAAGGTGAGGTGCTAAATCTGTAGCTCCCAGAAGAAGCTGGGAGGTGGGGTTTCCCTCCCAATTATAGGGCTCTGCACCAGGGTTGGGGTTTAAAGTATAAGTGTGTCTCAGCTTTTCCAAACCATTTTACACTTGATCTTAGCCAAAAGGCCGAGAAGCGATCCAAACCATTTTAATGTGAACATTTTTTCAGTCACACCAGGTAGGAAACACTCAACTAACTATTTTGGGGGGGGGGTTCTCTCAAACAGAATTGATTCATGGGTAGCTGTTTATTCAGGGTGTCCCTGAGAAGAGGGACAGTCAGCAGCTTCCTACTCCACCTTCTTGCTGATGTCTTTCTCACCCTTTCTTTTTAAAAATGAGTTACAGGGGCACCTGGGTGGTTCAGTGGGTTAGGCCTTTGAGTCTTGATTTCCACTCAGGTGACGATCTCAGGATTGTGGGATCAAGCCCTGTGTCCGGCTCCATGTTCAGCACAGAGTCTGCTTATCCCTCTCCCTCTCCTCCTCCCTCCACTTCTGCTCTTTCTCTCTCAAATAAATAAATAAATGAATACATAAATAAATAAAATCTTTAAGAAAATGAGTTACAAATCTTAACCAGCAAAATAAAAAGAAAAGCACAGGACTCAAAGTATTATCATTTACAGACAATTCAGAGAAATATATGAATCATAGTAAAAGTATTAAAATGAATAAAAATGTCATTTACTCCAAATTTTCATCACAATCAAGTTTCTCAAGGAACTTAAAGAATAATTCAAAAATTAATATAAAATAGAAAGGAGCCAAACATATACAAGATACACCAGCAGAGCAACCAAATGAGAGGATTTGTCCTGGTTTATATCATAGCTACTCATAAGGTTATAGTAAAACAAATACTATAGCAATGGTGCAGGCATGGGCAACCTACCTATCCACAGAACCAGATCACTACTTATTTATATGGAAAAGTCATACATATAGAGCTGGTATTGCAGGTTATCAGGGCAATAGTGGATTATTAAGTGAATGGTGTCGGATCCATTCATTATACATGTGGAGAAAAATGAGCCACTCATTATAACGTAAAAATAAATTCTTAATGAATTAGAAAGATATATTTAGAAGGCAAAATTTGAAAACCTTCCGATAAAATATAGAAGACAAGCTTTATTAGTTCAGCAAATGAAAACTTTCAAAGGTCCAAAAGTAACTAGGAAAAGAAAAAAACTGATAAATTAGACAACCTCAAAATTAAGAAACTAAGAAGAATGAGATATGACAAGTAAAAAGTCTGGTGAATATATTAACAATATACATAATCAATAAAAGATTTAAATACAAGAAGTGTAAAGACCCTCTGCAAAATATTTAAAGGACCAAACAATTCATTAGAAAACATAAACAAAAATCTTGAGGTGATTTTAACAAAAAAGGAAAAGCATATCACCAACAAATATCTGAGAACATCTTCAATCTCATGAATGATCTTGGAAATGGAGATTCAGAGAGTAGTGAAAAACCATTCTACACACAATAGATTGGGGAAAAATGATGTAAATGGCATTATCAAAAGCAGAAAAAGTTGTGGAGCAATGGAAATTTTAGACACTCCTGCTCCATGTTTAAAGTTATGCAACAACTCGGGAAAACAATCTTAATTTTCCAGCACAAGTGAACATGCCTGAATTTATGGCACAGACATTGTACCTCTGGGTGTTAAACACATAGTGAAATACTTTCATGTGTGTATCAACAGTGATGTACATGCATTTTTGTTGCAAAATTGTTTATAAAAAAAAATTGAAAACAAACCCCCCAAACTCTGGCAAATATGTAACACAAATATTAAGTGTCAGATCCCAAACAGGGGCTCCTAGGTGGCTCAGTCAGTTAAGCAGCCAGCTTTTGATTTCAGCTCAGGTCATGATCTCAGGGTCACTAGATCGAGCCCCACATTGCGCTCTGCTCTCAGTGTGGAATCTGCTTGAGGATTCTCTCTCTCTCCCTTAGCTCCTCCCCATGTTCATGCACGCTCTCTCTCTCTCTCTAAAATAAATAAAGAAATCTTTAAAAAAAAAACACAAACAAATTTTACTACATACAAAAAGTGGAAAGTCATATCTAATAATTGGTAACCATTCTTCTATTGGAATCATTTCTGACAACATACATGAATATACCTAAATCTCAAAAATTGAATGTTTAGGAGAACATGTGCTGCTTATAAATATTGAGAAGTGGTCTCCAGAGGTGCCTGGGTGGCTCAGTCAGTTAAGCATTGGACTCATGTCTTGATCTCAGGGTCGTGAGATTGAGCCCAGCATGTGGCTCTGTGTTCAGTGTGGAGTCGGTTTGAGTTTCTCTCTTCCTCTGCAGCGCCCCCTTCAACTCTCTCTCTCTCTCCCTCTCTTTCTCTAAAATAAATCTTGAAAAAAAAAAGAAAAGCAATTGAAAAGTGGTCTCCGAAACCCAACAGAATATATTATTTAGAGATAAATAATCTGAAATTCAGGGAAAGGTTAACTGAAGGAGATAGCAAGATGTTTTTGCAGGTCACAAAGAGAAATATAAATGTTATTTTTTTAATGCCATATCATGAAAACTTCAATTTTTGCTTTGTTAATACACTCTAAACTTTAAAGGTATGCCATATGTGGTGTAATGTACTCATAATATATTTCAAAAATAAAATGATTAAAACCTACATATATAATCACATGTTTAAATATGTATATTTCTTCATATCTACACGATACACACTATAATTACATAAACATGCACAAACACAGATTGGAACCTATTAGGATTGAATCCTTAACATATGTCTTCCATCACACACAGACACCTCCATTTTGTTTATAAATATTTTCACTTCTCATCTTATCTTCTATAGAAAAAACTTTTTGGTTGAAATACAGGTGGTCATTATATTTTCCTCAAAAGACATGGGGTCAAGCCCATTTGTGGCCTCTTTATAACTTTGTCAAATTGACTAACTACTTTGTTTGTAGTATCATATTGTATTTAATGAAGATAAACCTTATGAGCTACAAGATTATTGGTAAGTATATGAAATGGCATTACAAAAAAATAGAACAATTTTATTTGTATATATACATACATATCTATATGCTTTTCTGAAGTGCATTTTGAACTTGTGTTGACATAATTTGAAGCAAGAAAATAGCTATTTCCTTCCTTCTATATTAAAAGCAAACATTATCTCGGCATGCCTGGGTGGTTCAGTCAATTAAGCATCTGCTTTTGGCTCAGGTGATGATCCCAGGATCCTGGTATCGAACACTGCATCAGGCTCCCTGCTCAGCGGGGACCCTGCTTCTCCCTCTCTTTCCCTGTTGCTCCTCCCGCTTGTGTGCTCTCTCTCTGTCAAATAAGTAAACAAAATCTTAAAAAAAAGCAAGCATTATCTCATAGCATATGACTTAGTCATTTGCTAAATTAATGATGACACAATCAAAACAACACAATGTGCTGGAAGGTTTTCCACACAATGGAACTTTCAAAGTGCAACATGACCTACCATAGACAATTGAAGATCATAACTAATGATAGCCAGAGCGGTTACTAAAAATGTCAATTTATTTGTTGCAGGTTGGTATTATACCTTTGAAGTATGTAATTATTAAGTATTTAATTATTTTTAAAGTGTGTAATTATTAAGAAAACTAGAAAAACATGCATTTCAATTTTTAAAAATATATACAGTAGAATATACAATGTACATTTGAATGTACAGTTGAATATGAGGATTAAACAATATCTTTTAAGTGACTTAGCTTTTTTCTTAATCAAATTTAATCAGCAGAACACATCCTAAGACATGGACAGGTCTTTCCTGAATTCCCTTCAAACACAGAATTTATGAATCTAGGGAAAGCAACATAAATGGATATCATCTGCTCTAGTAATCTAAATAGAATATCTTTAAAAATTAGCCATACTTTATAAAGTTGAACTTATAAGTAGTATAGAATGAAGATGTGATTCTGAGCAGCTTGCATATGTGATGAATATGTTGTTTTACTGATGTAAAACTTTGACACTTTATGTAAATACTAGTATCTACCATAAAACCACTAGAGGTGAGCATATAAGGGAAAGTAATTTTAAAGAGAAAATTCCAGAGATCAGCCTTCTGAAACAGCTATTAGTACTAGGTTTTAAGCCCCCAAAATATACTGTCACTCTGCAAGATGTAAACATTCTTTATTTAGTGCTAGGGGAATAGTTTCATGACCCATGTGTTTCTTACTGTGTCAGATAGAATATTTATTCTCCATTCTGTATCAGATCTATATTTTTCATGTCAACATTCTATTTAATATTATTCTTTATCAGAGTAACTGGATTAGGAGATCATTTAGTTTTGCCAATTCCATAAGCATCAACACAGAGAATATGAAAGAATGACAGAGGTTGATTTCACAGGAGAAAAATGAATATTTAGAAATTTGATGAAAGTACTGTGATACAATTATATTGTGGATTAGGGAAAAATGAGAAGCTGCCAGTATAATGCATTAAATAAAATATGCATAATTTAGTTAAAAGAACTATTTCATGATTACTTAAAAAACTTTTTTAAAGAATTGTGACATATAAGCATTTTTTAACTTTAAATTGTTGTTGAATACATTAGGTAGTCAGTATTTGTTCTCAAAACTGAGGTGGTTTACATCCATGCTCTTTTTTCACTTAATTTTATGGAAATTCAAGATATTTATTTAGATTGACACCAAGGAATATTAGCTCTTCTCTATTACCCTCTTGCATAATTTAGTCTGCCTGAGAAAAGAACAACAAAAAAATCCTAGAAACTTTTTTTTCTTTCTTGAGAGACAGAGACAGAGTGAACATGTGCATGCCTGAGCATGGGGGTGAGCGGCAGAGGGAGAGGGAGAAAATCTTAAGCAGGCTCCATGCCCAGCATGGAGCCCTAGCATGGAGCCCCACATAGGGCTTGGTCTCATTACCTTGAGATCATGACCCAAGCAGAAATCAAGAGTCCATTGCTTAACCAACTGAACCACCCAGGTGCCCCTCCTAGAAACTTTTTCAAGAGTCAGAGGTGGAAAGGAATCATGTCTGGTCTAAAAGTTTTGTATATTTTTTCCTCTACATCAAGAACAACATAGGGGCGCCTGGGTGGCTCAGTTGGTTAAGTGACTGCCTTCAGCTCAGGTCATGATCTTGGAGTCCATGGATTGAGTCCCGCATCAGGCTCCCTGCTTGTCAGGGAGTCTGCTTCTCCCTCTGACCCTCCCCCCTCTCATGTGCTTTCTCTCTCTCTCATTCTCTCTCTCTCAAATAAATAAAATCTTAAAAAAAAAAGAACAACATAAATATATATATATATATACATATATATATATATTTGATTCTGGTAGCTATATATACATAAATATATAGATATTTGATTCTGGTAGCCACAAACAACTTTATCTTAAGATTACTTTCAACTACAATAATCTCTGGCATATTTAAATTGTTGCTTCATACTTAATTTGTTCAAGATACATTCTATAAATATTTCCCATAAACCTACATGTTGCTGGCAATTATTCTTGGTGTTGAAGATACAAGTTAAACAAATAGACTAATTCTTACTCTGTGGAGTTTATATTCTAACGGAGATAAAAGAAGGATAAAAACACAAAGAATTGCATACTTAATGTGTCAAATGGTAATTTGTGCTCAGAAGAAATAAAGGTGGGTAAGGACCCAGACTAGTGGCCAATAGGGATGGAGTGATTAGGAATGTCCTCTCTGAAATGGTGGTATTTAAGCAGAGACCTGAAAAAAAAAAACAAGTTAAGTACTCTTGCAAATACCTTCTACAATTAGGAGAAAAACAATGCTTCTTTTTATGGCATTTTTTCATAGTTCCTGGTATCTGGTATAAAGCAGTTGGTGCAATGTGAACTTTATGGTAATTTTATGGTAATTATTCATTTCTATAATTTATTGAGTGCCCTTTATGTGTAGATTGCACTAAACTATAAATGATGTAATGTCATAACAGTGAAAGTCACTGTACTGAAGACTAGCCAAAGAAGCAAAACTACTAACACATTTACCAAGAGGTTAAAAGTTGCAAAATGTCACAGATTCCTGGAAAACTCCATATTGCTATTATTATTTTTTTTTGTATCTAATCTCATTGCAAATGAGGAATCATTTTAAATTAAGGATTTGTACCCTAATATATTAATCTTTCATCTCTTTTGAGTATTATATATCATAACCTCTTCATTTATAACAAAAATGCTTCTTATTTTTAAAGAATTACAAGCTTAAAAAATAATAATAATAATAATACAAAGAACACCTGTAACCCAGATTTGCCATTTTTTGACTTGTGTGTATATACTCTATTTTCCTAAACTATTTGAAAGTTAGTTTAAAATATCATGGTCTTTTCCCTTAAATAATTCAGAATTTATTTCCTAAGTACACTCTCATAATTATGATAAAATTATCTAACTTAGCACATTAAATCTTTATACAATAATGCTATTTCATATATAATTCATTGTTTCTTCAATTATCTCAAATTCATCCTTTTTTGAAGTATAATTGACACACAATCCTGTTAGTTGCAGGGATACAACATAGTGATTCCATATTTTTATACATTATGAAATGACTCCCATGATAATTATAGTTAACGTCTCACCATACAAGGTTGTTATGATATTATTGACTAATTCCCTATGCTGTTATGTATACATTACATCTCAATGACTTTATTGTCTAACTGAAAGTTTCTACCTGATCCCACCTCTATTCAAGAATTAAATATTAATTATTGTTCATGTTTCTTGAGTCTTCATTTGGAGGATTTATTTACTCATTGTCTTACACTGTAAATTTTGAAGAATTTAATACAGATGTCTTGTTTATTTTTATCTGGTATTTTCCTATGATTATGATTAGAGTGAGCAACTATTTTTGGGAGGAATATTACAGAATCAATATTTTGTTCTTCTTAGTACATTATATCAGGGGATACAAGATAACAGTTTATTGCATTTTTGTTTATGTTATAATAATAGATCACTTATGGTGATGGCTACCAAGTTTCTTCAATGAAACATTACATTTTCCTTTATAATTAGTGATTACTTTATGGTGAGATATTTAAAACTATGTAAATATCCTATTTTATTTTTCATTGAAATTTTTTTGCCTGAAAAAATTTTGTGATGGTAACAAAGTGCTATCTTTGTAATTCTATTATTCCTTATTAGTTGGTATACAACTGTTAAGAATTGCCATTTTGGGGGCAAATGGGTGGCTCAGTCAGTTAAGCATCTGCTTTCCACTCAGTTCATGATCCCAGTGTCTGTTGTGGGATTGAACCCCAGGTCAGGCTCCCTGCTTAGCAGGGAGCCTGCTTCTCCCTCTCCCTCTACCTCTCCCCCTGCTTGTGCTCTCTCTCTCTCTCTCTCTCAAATAAATAAATAAATATAACCTTAAAAAAAAGAGTGGTCATTGTTCACTATTTATGTAATTATACAGACCACTAGAAGATACATTAGCTTGGGTTTTAGATCATCCTGATCCTCTTAATTCATCCAGTGTCACTCCATTCTACCACTGGAGACAGACATGGCAGAGCTTAAGTATGACTGTTTTTGACTGGATCTTTCTTTCCTAATATAATCAAAAGAATATTCTGGCTCACATACATTCCAGCCCAATAATGATATTGACTGTACTTATTAACATAAAACTATATTTTATCCATCTATTTATACTGTCTTAAGCATATTTTCATTTCCGTTTATTAATTTATTCATTAAACTTTATTGAATGCTTGTCATTTTTACACACTAGGTAATTTATTCATTAAACTTTATTGAATGCCTGTCATTTTCACACACTAGGTACTATGCTCTATTATTTCAAAAATAGGTTAACTAAGATAAATTCTGAAACTTTAAGAAAATACAATTCTTTTATAAAAACTGCATAATATACTAATCAGAAGACAGAATAAAATGACTATTCATCACAGTGCAGTTTAATTTTCTTATATAGCAAGCATAATGACCCTTTACTTATCTCCCTCAGTCCTTAAGAAAATTGTGTAACTCTAGGTATCATTATGGCTCAAGTAAATCCCAGAATAGCTGTGATGTAGGAATGGCAGGAAAAGTGACTCATGGGGCAAACTTAGAGTGAATGAAAGCCAGAGGAGTGTGAGCCTATGTATTTGTCAGGGGACATTATGTTTGCTATTTCATTAAGAGCAAGCCCGCCAAAGAACAGCACTGATTGCTCTAAATCATCACACACACATACACACACACACACTCATTTGTACACACAAACATACTCACACATAGATGATATTGTATATGAAGGATCCCTAGGTTTTCAAAGTGTGCCATTGAAAAATGTGTGTGTGTCTACCATTTTGCAGTCACAATTATATTTTAAGCATTGAATTTAAGATAAATAATAGGCCCCTACATACATGCTTAGCTCTGTATATGTATGTGTGTGGTCATGAAAAGTGATGCTTGGAAGTGATTAGGAACTTACACTGGTTTGTGAACACTTTTTGACTATCGCTTTGGTCAAGTTACTTAAATTCTATGTGTCTCAGTTTCTGCATCTAGAATAAACACCACCCTATAGAGTTGCAATATGGATAAGCATGGAGTACACTGCCTGGACCATAATAAACCTGA